>NC_142933.1:114436071-114536074 GCF_046866305.1 Octopus bimaculoides | reverse complement strand
ATAAAGTGTAGTATATTGCCACTTAAGTGTGGCTGACCCCTAGGGGTGGATGTTACTGTTGCTTTTAGCCCCAGGAGGACATCTCCTCCAGCTGGCTTATCGACACACGACTGTGTCCTGTTTGCCAAGGGAGTTATCCCTCTCACCTCGACCAGCAGCACGAACGTATCCGGATTTCAGGGTTATTTCCCTTCGTCGGCGTTCGACAGCTGATGACCTTGGTGAGAGAGACAAATCTGGCAAACCTTATATCTTCTTTTCCAGTGACATTCTTTACTGATATTGAAAAGGTGAAAACAAGCAATGTTAATTCTCTATATGAAGTATTAACAGTAACTGCACGATAAAGTGTAGTATATTGCCACTTAAGTGTGGCTGACCCCTAGGGGTGGATGTTACTGTTGCTTTTAGCCCCAGGAGGACATCTCCTCCAGCTGGCTTATCGACACACGACTGTGTCCTGTTTGCCAAGGGAGTTATCCAGTCAAGTACTGTACTGGGAGGTCAATGTAAATGACTTGCTGTCTCCTCTGAAAATTGCTGACCTTGTACCAAAATTTGAAAGAATTATTATTCTTTTCTACTTTGCCTTTCATCCTTTCGGTGTTGATGAAATAAGTAAGATTTAAATACTGGGAATTGGTGTAATTGATCAGCCTCCTCTCTTCCAAATTTCAGGCATAATTATTATTTTCATGTTCTGAGTTTAAATTCTGCTAGAGTTGACTTTGCCTTTCATCCTTTTGAGGTCGATAAGTACCAGTTGCATACTGGGGTCAATCTAATCGACTTGCCCCCTACCCCCAAAATTTTGGGCTTTGTGCCTATAGTAGAAATGATTATTATTATTCTTCTCAAGGCTATGAACTGGCAGAATTGTTAGCATACTGGATGAAATGTTTAACATCATTTCATCGGAATTTACATTGAGTTCAAATTCTACTATGGTTGACTTTGCCTTTAATCCTTTCAGGGTTGGTAAAATAAGTACCAGTCGAACTCTAGGGTTAATGTAATTGACTGGCCCTTCCCCAAATTTCAGGCCTAATCCCTATAGTAGAAAGAATTATTATTATTAAGGTGATGAGCTGGCAGAATTGTCAGTTCTCTAGATAAAATTTTCATCCATCTTCATGTTCTGAGTTCAAATTCCACCAAGGTCAACTTCGCCCTTTCATTCTTTTGGAGGTTGATAAAATTAAGTACCAGTGTTTGATGTGATTGACTTTACCTCCTCCCCCTACAATTTCAGGGTTTGTGCCTTTCATTGAAAGGATTATTATTATTATTATTAAGTACTAGTGAAACACGTGTTGATGTAATTGACTAAGTACCCCCACCCCAAATTTCAGGCCTTGTGCCTAAAATAGAAAGCATTATTATTAAGGTGGTGAGCTGGCAGAATCATTAGCATGCTGGGAAAAATGCTTAGTGGTATTTTGTCCATCTTTACATTCTGAGTTCAAATTCCACCTAGGTTGACTTTGCCTTTTATCGTATCGGGGTCGTTAAATTAAGTACCAGTTGAGTACTGGTATTGATGTAATCAATTTGCCCCTTCCTCCAAAATTTCAGGCCTTGTGTCGATAGTAGAAAGGATTATTGTTAAGGTGGTGAATCATTAGCATGCTGGGAAAAATGCTTAGCATTATTTCATCTGTCTTTACGTTCTCAGTTCAAATTCCACTGAGGTTGACGTCACCTGTCATCCTTTAGGGGTTGATAAATTAACCACTGGGGTTGATAAAACCAACTAGCCCCTCCCCCAAAATTTCAGGCCTTGTGCCTATAGTAGAAAGGATTATTATTATTATTATTATTATTATTATTATTATTATTATCCAGTGCATATATAAAGTAGATAAGTTCACATTCATTTTTACAGTCATATTACACTTATTAAAAGACAATTACTTTTCCGGGATTTTGCTAGAATATTTTGCATATTTGACTGCCCTCAAATATCATTTTCAGTTGTGTATACTCCCTAATTGCTGACACATACCTCCACTTGTTACCTCAGTTCTTACTGTCTACTTCATCTTAATGTTAATTTCATATTTCAAAGTATCTTATACACCATTTCAAGACTGTTTCACTATAATTAAAATAAAATTAAAAATAAATTTGTGTAAATAAATACTTAGAAGTTGACTGACACTATGGACTTATCAAATATTTGCAGGATAATTTTAATTAATTTTTAGATTGATATATTTACTTACTTCCACAAATATATGTTTAGATGCTAATTTAAGATTTTAAGATATTGTGTATAAAAAAATGAAAAATGAATCATGGTAGCTACATACTGCTTTGTTTTTTAATTAATTTAATTTGATCAATTTTGTTTTTATTGTTTTGTTCTATTAGTAAATATGGATTTGTTTTGAGCATTGAATCTAAAGCTGTGTTTCATAACCCGGTGGTAGCACCCCCTTGGGGGCATTGTAAACTCACAAGAGGCTGTTGTGGGGAAGTGGGGGCAGTAGAGGTTTAGAGGGATCATGATTTTTCTTAGAAATTAGATATTTAAACTAAGTGTAATACTTATATTTTAACCTTTTAGCATTTAATTTGGCCATATCTGGCCCAAATATTCTACTTGTTTTTATGTTAAAACTGGCCAGATCCAACCTCTCACACATACCTTACAATGCCACTCTAAAAATATACAAATACACGATTGAAGTCGTTAAGCTACAAGGTAATGTGTGATCAGTTCAAATTAATGTGAATAAATAAGCAATTAATTTGACAAGGAAATCTGAATGTTAACAGGTTAAACATGTTTATAAAAAAATGAATTTGTTTTGAATTTAGAATATGTTTAAAATATGTTATGTGTGAGAAGAAGCATAATTGATGAGCCAAGATCCAGTAGAATTTTGTTATATAAGTTCTCACCTTTAATAATTTCCATAAAAATTTAACATGGGAGCACTAGTTCAAGCAAATATAAAGAAGCAGATCCTGGAAGGAGTAGTATAGGAACATATGGATAATAAACCATTTCACAAAATTGACTTCTACTTGATTAAAGTAGTTGGGTGTTTTAAAATGAAATTTAATAAAAGGAACTGTTAAGCTACAAGAGTTTGTGATTGATTGCTCTGAAACAAGGTTTACTAAAGATAAACAATTAGTCAAAACCTGTTAGATTGATAAAGTTAGATGTTCAAAGTTCATTTTGAGTTTTAAAAACATTTTTCTTTTACTCAGCAACATTTTGTTTGTCAAAATATATGAAGTATGCGGATTGAAAAGTTACAGTAATGTCTCATTTAAAAATATGTTCTATTTTTTTTTTTTAACACGTACATTGTCACCATGCATAAACCACTCACTATCAGGGTCAATGGGAAGTCCTATATTTTCACTGCTTTCAGATTTAATGTTTCAGGAAATGCATTCCTTGATTTATATTTCACAGTATTTGTTGAAACTGCTGATATTTTTTTGTAAACCTCAGTAAATATTTTATGGTGGCAACAAGCCGTGTGCCTATAATCAAGAAGATTGTTGTTGTTGTTGTTGTTATCTGGTGCATATATAAAGTAGACAAATTCACATACATTTTTGCAGTCACATTACATTAATTAAAAGACTTTTGTTAAGGATTTAGCTAGAATATTTTGCGCATTTGGATGTCCTCAGATATCATTTACAATTGTGTTTACTCTCTAATTGCTGACACAGTTGGGGAGGCCTCTTCTCCATTTCATCATGAAAATTGGTTTAAATCATCGTTTATTTTCTGTTGTTAATGAATTCAAACTTAAGTCAACTACAAAACTAGTATCTTCAAATTAATTATTAATATTTTCAGAGTTGAAATAAATTTTTTCCAGTTTCTCTGCTTTGGTTTTAACTATTTTATTGTTTTAACCCTTTAGCATTCAGATTACTTTGTCAAATGTAATGCTTATTAATTCAAATTGCTTTGAATTAATCCGGCTTATCTTGTAGCCTCAAGATTTCTTTGATGTAATTGTTTATTTTTTGACTAACCTTGTAGGGTAGGAGTAAGAGGTATGATCTGGCCACTTTGATTATAAAACACAGTAGAATATTTGGGCCTGTTATGTCTGGTTTAAATGCTAAAGAGTTAATGTGACTGAATGGTATTCGTGTTCTATGTTTTTTGTAGTTACCAAAATGTAAATGTTAGGTTAACAATTTTGCAATAGCTCTTCTCAAGTTACATTACTGATAATTCTCAGATAATGTTTCACAATCTCTTGATGGTGACTTGGTTGTTTTCCCAGTTTTTGTTTTTTCACAACCCATTAAAAAGCAATATTATGTTTTATTAAAAATATAAAAAGCATATTGAAAGAAATTTTAAATATAATGAACCTTTACACCAAGTTGCATTTTAGCTAATATAAATCACCAACTTGAAATGATTCAGTTACATTTCTATCTTTGAAAGGAGTAATTATTAATATAAAAGAATTTGTACCATAATGGAAAAGTTCACTAAAATTTCCTGTGTTGCAAGAATGAAGTGTTTGCTGAATTCTTATTGGACTACGCTCAAGACTTGACGGTTGTAAAACTGGTTCAGACCTGGGTAGGAGCAGGAGACCTGTAAATATCAATGATTAAACAACACTTTGATTTAACCTTTTAGCATTAAGATTATTACTCTGTCAAATGTAAGGCTTATTTATTCATATTGTTTTGAATCAATCATGCATTATTTCATAGCTTCAATATTTTGATACTGTGATTGTTTATCTTCAGAATGATATTGTAGGATAGATCTGATGAGAGGCCAAGTCTGGCTCGTTTGAACATAAAACAGATTGAATATTTTGGCTGGATATGGCCTGTTTAAATGCTAAAGGGTCAAGGGCCAAAGCAGCTGATAAGATTTGATACAGTTAAAATAGTTTATAGCAGTTCAGTTCCAAGTTGTTTTTGTTTGCTACCATAAAGTTTTTGAACTGATAAGTTAGTTTACTTTTTGCTGATTCAACATTAAAGAGAAAGTAGAATGTTGGCAGTAGCTACTCTGTAAATAGATCTACCAAATGGTTATGGTTGGAATGGTTTTTATCATAGCCCCTGTTCAATCAGGGAAAGCCTGGCTTTAAACAATGATGAATCAAAATATGGTAAAAGCAAAAGATCACATAAACAATCTGAGCAATGAAGTAAAGTTGTAGTTATGGTTACAGTTTCTCTCTCTCTTTCAACATGGAAAAGTGGACGTCCAATGAGGTTGCATGCACACATTTTTTTATGTCTAAGTTTCTTTCATGCTCTATCAGTTATCTCTATCCACCCCACACCCAATTCCTTTCATCTTTATTCATGAGTTAATAGATTGGCATGTTCAGAGGTTATTCCAAACTTATTTAATTAGTGGAATTTCAGCAACGATCCTACTGGAACTTATTTCCTATCTCCATAGTTTGATCTATTGTAAATTAAACTATGTCACCATTTCAGTCATGTTCCACTCCCACCCTTATTTTACAAAGGAAAACAAAGTTTGTCATCACTTCATAATGTAATCATTTAAATATTTCATTTTATGAAAATAATCCTAACTGATTACATTTTTCATTCTCTCCCTACCCCTCTCTCTCATTATATTTCTCCCTCTATCAAAATATCATTCTCCCACAATTTTGCTTGTGTTTCCTTCTTTTCTCCTGTCTCTCTCTATTTTCTTTATTTTTCTTTGTTTAATTATTGTTTGAAATTTTTTGGAAAACAAGAGAAACCAATTAACCACTTTAATTATATTTGATTTTTTCTAAAAAGTAATTTCAGTGCATGAAATATTATGCAATCATGTTTCAAATAAACAAACAACTGAATTATATATATATATGTGTGTGTGTGTTCTTGTATTCTCTTGTTGTATTCTGCAAATGTGAAATTATACAGTAGCAGTATTGATTCATTTGAAGGTAGTTTTTGTAAAATTTCAAAACTCATTTTAGAATTGATATTTACCTCTTTTTTCTTAAGTTATTTATATATACATCTGAATAGAATTTTATTTCTTGAACTAGTTTTATTACTCAATGTTTAATATTATTGTCCCTTGTCTTAATTGCTGTTATATGTTCTTATTTATTAAACTGACCATTGAGTGATGGTACTTTAAAAAATCATTTCCTTTCACAACTTTCTGTTCATTTTCCTCTGTATGTCTGTTCCAAATTAGTTTCCCCTTTGACATGTTTTTATGTTACCAACAAGGTGAAATATATATTGCAGTTGGATATCTCTGTAAACCTAGACACAGAAATATTGCAATTATTAGAGTAAAACACAGATCTTGAATTCTTTCTTGGGTTTGCAGGCCCATGACAGAAATTTTGTTTAATGTTTTTGTTGCCGTAGCAAGGCTATGTGGTTAAGAAGTTCACTTCACAACATGTAGTTTCAGGTTTCATCCTCCATTCACTACTTTGAACAAACAAATAAAGGTTGACAACAAAATGAGTACCCAGCTATGGAATGCTGCTTCAGTAAGCCTCATAGAACCCAGTATGGAAAAAGTGAACAAGAATGATGATAGTGGTGGTGATGATGATGATGATATTTCTCCAGAGTCCAATTTGAAAGTGAACAATCCACTTTAACATTATCAATTCTGTTAAGTTTAGGTTTTGTGATTGGTTGTATTAAAATCCTTGGATTATGTCTGATTATTCCTTCCAGATCTTTCTTTAATTGCTGTTAGTCTCCAACACAGATGCAAACAATCTACTGTTAAGAGAACAGGGATAAGGTATTATAGATGATGTGTCAAATGTTGGTGAAAGTACATTTCACTGTCCTTGTAAAGAAGTTCAGTTTGTAAAATCAACCTTGACACATAAACTGCTGAATAGCTTACCAATTATTAAGTCTAGATCAGTATTTTACAATTGTGCCACAGCCTTGCCTTTAAATTTAGCAATTTGTATCTGGAACTTGATTTTGATCAGAGACCATCTTTGTTGGACATACCCTTAAGATTATTACTTGAAAATCACTTAACATCTTTGAGAAATTTTGAGTTAAGGATTTAGCTGTTGTACATTCAAGGGTCTAGTTTGGTTTGAAAAGTGATGTAAGTACATGTAAGGTGATTAGTGGCATATTTTATAAATATCTACTTTAAATGATATTGTTGATAATTAGAATATAATAATAGACATGGTTGACCTTCAGGAACTGGATTTAAAGTTGAAATTACAAGAAATTATATCTATCTATCTCTCTCTCTCTCTATTTATCTCTCTCTCTCTCTCTATCTGTCTATCTGTCTGTCTGTCTGTCTGTCTGTCTCTCTCTCTCTCTCTCTCTCTCTCTCTCTCTCTCTCTCTCTCTCTTTACTCTTTTACTTGTTTCAGTCATCTGATTGCGGCCATGCTGGAGCACCGCCTTTATAGTTGAGGAAATCAACCCCAGAGCTTATTTTTGTAAGCCTAGTACTTATTCTATAGGTCTCTTTGCTGAACCGCTAAGTTACAGGGACACAAACACACCAGCATCGGCTGTCAAGCGATGCTGGGGGTACAAACAGACACACAAACATATACACACACACATACATATACACACACATACATACATACATATACACACACACACACACACACACACATATACGATGTGCTTCTTCCAGTTTCCGTCTACCAAATCCACTCACAAGGCTTTGGTCATCCTGAGGCTATAGTAAAAGACACTTGCCCAAGGTGTCATGCAGTGGGACTGAACCCGGGACCATGTGGTTGGTAAGCAAGCTACTTACCACACAGCCACTCTTGTGCCTGTATATATATATATATATATATATATATATATATATATATATATATACATACAAATAATATATACAAATAATATATATATATACAAATAATTACAGAGGCATCAAGCTGTTAGATCAGGTTATGAAAGTTACAGAGAGGGTCATAACCCAACTAATTAAGGAGCGAATCAATTTAGATGAGATGCAGTTTGGGTTCGTGCCAGGTAAAAGCACTACTGATGCCTTATTTCTAGTAAGACAGCTGCAGGAGAAATACCTAGCCAAGGATAAACCTCTGTACCTGGCTTTCGTTAACATGGAGAAAGCCTTTGACAGGGTCCCCCGATCCCTTATCTGGTGATCAATGAGGAAACTTGGGATAGAAGAATGGTTAGTGAGAGCTGTGCGAGCCATGTACAGAGATGCTGCCAGTAAGGTGAGGGTTGGAAATGAGTACAGCAATGAATTCCGGGTAGAGGTAGGGGTCCACCAAGGTTCCGTCCTCAGCCCCCTCTTATTTATCATAGTCCTCCAGGCAATCACAGAGGAGTTCAAGACAGGTTGCCCCTGGGAGCTCCTCTATGCTGATGACCTTGCCCTAATTGCGGAGTCACTATCAGAACTAGAGAAGTTTCAGGTGTGGAAGCAAGGTCTAGAATTGAAGGGCCTTAGAGTCAACCTAGCTAAAACCAAAATCCTAATAAGTAGGAAGGTAGATAAAACACAAACCCCTTCAGGTAGATGGCCCTGCTCAGTATGTAGAAAAGGAGTAGGTAGTAACTCTATAAGATGTACCCGGTGCAAGCTATGGACACATAAGAGGTGCAGCAACATCAAAGGCAGGTTAACTAGGAAGTTAGTTTTTGTTTGTGGCAGATGTTCAGGTGCAATAAAGACTGTAAACAAACAGGAAACAACTGCTATCTCATTCCAGGGTCAAAAACTAGAGGTAGTCGATAGCTTCCGCTATCTGGGCGACCAAGTTAGTAGTGGGTGTGGGTGTGCTGAAAGTGTAGCTGCTAGAATAAGAATAGCCTGGGCAAGGTTTAGAGAGCTCTTAGCCCTGCTGGCGACAAAGGGACTCTCACTCAGAGTAAAAGGCAGACTGTATGACGCATGTGTACGAACAGCCATGCTACATGGCAGTGAAACATAGGCTGTAACTGCTGAGGACATACGTAAGCTTGCAAGGAATGAAGCCAGTATGCTCCGTTGGATGTGTAACGTCAATGTGAATACCTGTCAGAGTGTAAATATCTTGAGAGAAAAGCTGAACATTAGAAGCATCAGTTGTGGTGTGCAAGAGAGACGATTGCGCTGGTATGGACATGTGGTGAGAATGGATGAGGATAGCTGCGTGAAAAAGTGCCACACCCTAACAGTTGAGGGAACCCGTGGAAGAGGTAGGCCCAGGAAGACCTGGGCTGAGGTGGTGAGGCAAGACCTTCGTACATTGGGCCTCACCGAGTCGATGACTACTGACCAAGACCTTTGGAAATGTGCTTTGCGTGAGAAGACCCGGCAAGCCAAGTAAGATCGTTGCCAGTGCCCCTGGACTGGCTCTTGTGTGGGTGGCGCATCAGATGCACCATTTTGAGCGTGGCCGTTGCCAGTACCGCCTGACTGGCCTCCGTAGGATTTTCGAGCGAGATCGTTGCCAGTGCCCCTGGACTGGCTTGTGCGGGTGGCACATAAAAGACACCATTTCGAGCGTGGCCGTTGCCAGTATCGCCTGACTGGCCTTCGTGCAGGTGACACGTAAAAGCACCTACTACACTCTCTGAGTGGTTGGCGTTAGGAAGGGCATCCAGCTGTAGAAACTCTGCTAAATTTAGATTGGAGCCTGGTGTTGCCATCCGGTTTCACCAGTCTTCAGTCAAGTCGTCCAACCCATGCTAGCATGGAAAGCGGACGTTAAACGATGATGATGATGATATATAGTGAGAGAGAGAGAGAGAGAGAAAGAAGACTTGTCTGAAGCAATGCTCTTATGAAATTTTAAACTATCACAATAGAGCCATATGGATAACTTATAAAATCACTAAAACACTTCCCATATTATATTTCCTGCATATTTAGAAATATGCTTTTGATCCTTCATTATCAAACTAATTGAAGTTTCCTTTAATGTTGTTGTTTATTTTCTGAGAAAATGTTGACTGGGATACTTGTTCAGGAAATAAGCATTATATAATAAGCCTGAAATAATTTTTTAATTTAAAAATGACAAATTTTCTTTATATATCTGACTTTATACCAGAAGTTTTCTTTGGTTTTAGTATTTTACATTTTGTTCAAAATTTCACTATGAAATTCATTAACTTTTGAGTTGGCATAGAGAAAGAGTCTTGAGCAGCTGCTTTGAATTATCTCCCATCTTTTGTCATCTGTATCTGGGTGGCATTACCAATACATCATATTCTCTGAAGGCTAATAACTTAGATCATTTGCTACTCAATAGACTAAACTACTGTTGTAACATATCAGTTTTCACCTTTATGTCACAGACACCAACTTCTTCAGTTTAAACTAACAAGAAAGTTGTTAAAGGGTTTCCCAACCTATTTGAAATACCAGCCAAATTTCCCTCAAATTACACAGATATATTTTAAAGTACACATTAGATGATATAGTCTGAAATACACTTCGCCTAAACAAAAAAGACTGGTTAGAGTACTTTTGATCATATATTTACTCAATCAGTGCTGGCTTAGGGCTAAACAAACTTTGCTTCATATTTGTCAATGTGTGGCATATTATCAGTTATATTGCTGTTTTTGTAAGTCTTAACTAAAAAGAGATAAGTTAAAGTTTGTCTCAAGCCTACATGCCCATTAGGTTGGAGTTTATCTCTGTTTTCACAGAATTTAAGTGACTGAGAATACAAACTCCCTACTAGACAGAATGTCAGTCCATTGCAGTTTTAACTCCCCAGCTGTTGCTAGTACTCACTTTTAGCTGAGTGAACTGAAGCAATTTGAAATGATGCCTTGTATTTTTGAGACAGAGTACTTCATTTCATCTGAGATTGGAAACTATTACCCAAAGACTGTGAGCCCAACACCCAAACCACTATAATACCCACCTTCAATGAATGAGAAGCTGAAGTGATATATCTGAGTTGTTAAAAATTATTTTTACTGCTTTAATTTAGTTGTATATGATGTTTCAAATTATCAAGATGGCTCCTTGATTAAGCTAGCATGAAGAGATGTCGCAGTCTCAGCGTGTGTCTGCGACATCTCCGGCTCTACGTAGACGATGGTGGAAGTAATTAATGAAATTCATTTGTGTATATGTTTGTGACATGTGATTCCTTTAATACCCATGTTCTCTCTTGCCTCACTGGTGCTTTGTTGTTCATGCCTACCTATATTACATGGAAAAATGTGAGCAAGAGAAATAATATTTGAAGATTATAAACCTGGAGAATTACAGGACAAGTTATTACACTTGGAAAAGTTCAGGACAACTTTTTACATCTGGCAAAGTACAGAACAAGAACATTTTTTTACTTAAAATATTGCAGCTAAGGATAAAATTTCAAATAAGATATTTAGAAAATATTAATTTTCATTAAAACTAAACAACTTGTTATAAGTTATTACTTCTATTTGTTATTACTTGTTATTTCTATTAGAAATAAAAAAAATAACTCAATTAAAATATTTTTGGCACTTAAAAAAAAAATTCATTTTTTTAATTATTAATTAATAATTATAAATTTGAAGATAGGTTATAAAAAATAATAGTTGTACATAATTAGTTAATACAATAAATAGAATAATACAAAAATGAGTTATATATTACAGTAAAATCTACCTATAACAACAAATTCACAGTAAAATTTGTTTGAGTTATTGCCTAAGTTATTGCCAAGTCTTCACATTTTTAGTCTTGACCCAATGCTTATTTTTCACATAATGAATTTGCCTACCATATATACTATTCCACTTAGCTTAAAACTTTAGCTATATTGGTACTTCTGGCTCTCATTTTTTAAGTGTGTCAATATTTTAACAAAATGATTGTACCTTTTTTAATTATAATGTTACTTTGTAAATTAAAATCAAATAATTTTTAATATTCAAATTTTATCCTTAGCTGCAATACTTTAAGTTAAAATTTTCTTGTTCTGTACTTTACCAGATGTAATAAATTGTCCTGTAATTTTCCAGGTTTATAATCTTAATATTATTTCTCTTGCTCACATTTTCCCATGTAATCCATGTTTTTTTTTCAGGATATGCTATTATGCTAATTAATAATGTGTCAGATGTGTCAATTAGTGGTGTCGTTGATAATTTTTTCCTTACCTCAATGATGCCAGTGACATATTAAAAGACCCCTTATAGAACTATATTCATAAAAAAGTATAGAACTATATTATCACCCTCAAATTTGAGAAACAAGCACTCATAACTTTTTTTCTTTTAAAACTTCATTGCATGAGATTGATACCATGAAATTCCTTGAAATGAGCTCTATTATTTAAGCTTAATTAAAATATTGTTTGTTTTTAAAATAAAAACGTTAATTATACTTAAATCCCAATTTTTTTGCCTTACTTATATATTTTTTTCATGATATTATACCCCACTTTTTTGATACAAATTTTTTGATACAAATTTTTGTTGCATGGGAACAAAACTATGAAATTCTTGATGCTTTTTTCTATCACTGAAGTTAAGATAAATATATTTTGTTTTTAAAATAAAAAAGTTTAGATCTAAACTTGATTGGTAGTGTTACTTACTCTTCTATAATGTTGCTATGAATTTTGATGTAAACTTTTTTCTACTCGATCAAATCTCAATTGTTTTATGCCAAAATGTAGCTAGGGACCAATCCTCTTCAAAAATGTTAAGTTTTCAATTTGGTTAATAACTGAATTAGCAACAAGAACTGAAGATGCTTAAGTGGGAGTAAATTGCAGCCTTAAGAATATTATTCAACTACTGCCTTTTGTTTGAAGTGTGAAACCATTTGTTGCCAATATTTCATATCCAATGAAGCATACTTCTCATTTTGTTTCAACCTTCACCTCATCTTCAATATGTTGTGCTCATATTTTGCTACCATGCAGTATTATATTTCATGTACATGCAGCACATAATCTGCCCTTTGCTTGAAGTGCGAAACCATTTGTTGCCAAAATGACTATTAGCTCCATTAACTTTTTACACCAACATTATGCTTTTGTATCACCCATCTCTTCTGCTGATTAGGTCATGTTGATAACTGAAGCTGCCAACAACAAGCTTCTGGGCAGTTGATAGAATGCATTTCTTCTTTGCTCTTACTGATAATTATTCTTGTGTAACTGTTACATATATAATCTTTTATCAGTGATCTTGAATCTTTTGTATACCCATAGTTTATATTGGATACAAATTATAGATTTTCTCCTTACACCTTATTGACAGTGACTTCCTTCTATAATTTACATACTGGGGTGTATTAAGCATGAACATATTTGCACAGGGTATGTTTTTCTGATAATGCAGAAGTGAGTGGATTGTTTTAAGTAATAGAGGCAACTGGTTTAAATAATAATGACATTCATTTTACTGAAATGTGTGTATTATTTAAAGCCAACGGCTTAATTGCCTTATCTCAAAATATATATCTTTATATATGCATATATATATGTTTATGTATGTACACTTGTATTTTAAATTTGTATATGCATATATTTATATGTAGTTTATGTACATATGTGTATGTATATATTCATAGATGCATGTATGTTTATGAATGTACACATGTATTTTATGTATATATATGTGCGTGTAAGTCTATGTAGGTCTATTATATTTGTGTTTATATAGGTGTGTTTGTGTGTATATAAATATATATATACACATGCATACATACACCTCTCTCTGTCACACACACACACACACACACACACACACACACACACATGTATACAATTGTGTTTATATATATATGCATACATGTCTATATATATATATATATATATATATATATATATATATATATATGTATGTATGTGTAAATGTTTGTGCACATATATTTATGTATATTTGCATACACGTGTATGTATATCTGTGTGTGTATGTGTGTGAGTTAGCCAAATTACTGAGACATAAATTAAGCGTAACCTGTTTGACTAATTTTCTTCAGTCTGGTGTCACTTCAGTCACGTTTCTGTTGTATACAAAAGCTATCGCTCCATAAGTGGGACATAGTATTATCTCCATATCAGACTACAGAATCAGAGGTCATTACGTAAGACCTGTGTATATGCCTGTATACATGTATACATGTAGTTATATATATATATATGTGTGTGTGTGTGTGTGTGTGTGTATATATATATATATATATATATATATATATATGTATATAATATGTATGTATGTGTATGTATGTTTATGTCTATATATGTGTGTGTGTGTGTGTATATAAATGTCATCTGCTCAAAAGACAACTGACAAACAATCTTCTTTTCAACCTGAAAAATGGCAAAATAAATCATTATTTCAACCAGGAAACCCTGGGTAGCTGTATTTAATAAGATCTGGGGTTTTATTATAAGATTATCTTTACACTCTTAACTGACTGAGTGCTTTTCAAATAGTCGAAACCTTATCACATAAATTACATGTATATATGTGTGTGTGTGTGTGTGTGTAGATGAAATAGCACAAGTGGAAAGAGAATAAGATATGGACGACAGATGGACAACGTGAGATGTTACAACAGATAGACAAATAAGGTAAAGTGATGTATAAAATATAAGCACCCACAAAAAGGAAACAAATTATGCACAGTGAATAGTATGTCAGAAAATGGAAACAGAAAGGAAGACTGGCTTTTTGGGTAAACCCTTTGACAAAATAAAATAAGATAAAAGAAACAAAGAAAAGGAATACTACATATATATATGTATTTCTATATGTAGGTGTTTGTATATATGTATTTGTGTATGTGTGTTTGTGAGTGTATGTATATATATGTGTGTGTGTGTGTGTGTGTGTGTGTGTGTAAAGTTCTGTGGCATAGTGGTTAGAGTATTTGGTGTATGATTGTAAGGTCGTGAGTTCAATACCTGGCACTGTGTTTTGTCCTCAAACAAGACACTTTTATATTGCTTCAGTCCACTCAGCTGGCAAAAGAGAGTAGTACTTGTATTTCAAAGGGCCAGCCTTATCACATCCTGTGTCATACTGAATCTCCCTGAGAACTATATTAAGGGTATGTGTGTCTGTGGAGTGCTATTTGATCTCAAGCAGATTGTGTGGCTTTTTAGTGGCAGTTTGCCCAATAGGTCTGGGATTGCAGGATGGACTTGTTGGCATGTTGAACAAAATGCTTGGCAGCATTTCTTCCTGCTCTTTACATTCTTAGTTTAAATTCTGCCCAGTATAAAATAAATACCAGTTGAGCACTGAGGTTGATGTAATCGATTTGTCGTCCCCTCTCTCAAAATTTCAAACATTGTGCCTATAGTAGAAAGAAATTATTAGGTGGGGGGCAGTGAAGTAGCAGACCTGTTAGAGCCTCAGCTAAAATATTTTTCAGCATTTGTTCCGGCTCTTTACATTTGAAGATGGCAAGCTGGTAGAATTACTAGCATACTAGTTCAAATGCTGCTGAGGTTAACTTTCCTTTCATCCTTTTGGGGTCGATAAAATAAGTACCAATCAAGTACTAGGTTTCGATGCAGTTGACTAATCCTGGCCTCAAAAATTTCAGAATTATTATTACATATTTTCTTTCTTTTTACCTCACAAATTAATGGATATGAAATTAGTAATTCTCATGTAAACACTGTTCATCCCAACAAATAAAAGGTCATTATAACATTAAGCCATAAATAAAGGCTGTAGAACCAGACCTAAAAAACCGTTACTATTCATTCAAATAAATTACCAAAGATTATTGTGTTTTTTTTTGCTCCTAATTTGCTCATATTCCTTGGCAGTAATATTTTTGTGGTTCTTTATTTTCTAAATCAGGTTATTAGTGTGCCATTTCTATTACTTTCTATGTTTCACTGTAAAGTCTTTTTTCTCTCTCCTGGTGAATAATGAATGACATTTTTTTTTTACCTCTTGAATATCATTTTCAAGTGTTTTAAAATTTCCACTTCAATGTTAACTTACAATTATTTTCATTGGGGTTTTAAGTTGTTTGCATGGGATATTATCTTCTGCAATAGTAAAGTCTAATTTTACTGATACTGTATTGCAGATATTGTCAGTTTGACATCAACTATACTTATTGCCAATTATATCATACGAGAACTTATATTAGGTTTGTCTCAATAAAAAAAGAAGTCTCGCAATTTTTTATAGTTAATTCTTTTTTACTACTAGTGATACAAAATTTGGGTATTTGATGTTAGTATGTTTGTAAAAGTGCTTGGTGTGTGAAACATGAATATGTTGTTTTATGTCAATTCACAGACTACAGATATAATTTGACAACAAAAGTCGATACAATTTATAAGCTTGGTGGGATTTGAAAGGTTCATATGCCAATGGAAAATATATATCTACTACATATGTGGAAAATCAGTGTGTGTTTGTTTGTGGCGCTGTTAGCTAACTCCTCCTACATCATTTTATTGATTTTGATGAAACTTGACATGTGAGTAGAACTCATGTCTGGAAACCTTGTGACATGCTTAGATTGTTGAAAAAAAAATCAATAATACGGCCCCTGAAAGGGATCTTTATATCTATCTCATATAAACACCCAATAGTAATAACCCATAGCACTTGCTTAATATTTTTTTAACTACTCAAGGGAAATAACCCATAGCACCTGCACTTACAGTTGTTGGTTTTTAGTGAAGCGATCAATATTTGATTCTCACGATCAGCTGACCTAATTCTGCATTTCACTGCTCACAGTTTTCAGCTGCTAAACCTTATTATTGCACTTTCTTGATGCATGCACACTTTCAATGCCCATACCACCGATAATTCTGCATTTTTCCAGTTAAACGTTTCTGATGACAGTACATAGATTTTTGATTCCAGAACGTATTTAATAAGTGTGCTCCAATACAATGAACTCATACTTTCAATGCTTAAAATTCTTAAAAAATAAAACCAAACTTCCACACCACATTCAGTTGGGACACCCTGTATCACTTATACTTATTTTACAAATCATAGTATTTATTGTTTATTTACAGTTCATACAACATTTTCATGAAACTAACTGAGCCATCGAATTTAGAAATATCTTATAGGTTTCATTGATTATGTTTGATTACTTTGAATATTGATTTTTTTGTGTGTCCTATTTCTAATTTTTGCAGACAATGTCACTGTTATTACTTTATTTGACACTTGTGTAGAACTCAAGTCAGGAAACCTCGTGAAATACTTAGATTGTTGAAAAAAATTGATAATAGGGCCCCTCCAATGGATCCTTCTATCTGCTACATATTACTAATATTTTATTTAAATAACCCAAGGGGAATAACCCATACCACCTGCAGATTTTAGCAAAGTGATCAATGTTTGATTCTCACAACCAGCCAACCTAATTCTGCATTTCACTACTCAGTTTTGAACTGCTAAACATTATTATTGCACTTCCTTTATTTGAATATTAAATCTTAAAGACTTCATTCATACATTTCTATACATACATACTTTTTTGAATGCTCATTACTCTGATAATTCTGCATTTTCACAGTTTCACTTTTTTCCATGACAGTAGATACATTTTTTATTCCACAATGCATTTGTAGTGGCTTCATGCAGGCATAGCGCGGATTCAATCCCCGATTGCCAAGTTTCACTTAACACTTCAACAGTGCTTTTCTCATGGTAAAACAATAGTTTTTCTGTGAATGACAGCAGTTATACATTTCTCAGATGCCTTCGCTTAGCAGAATGATGCCTTTACCACTTGACCCTTCTAACCTCTTCTAGGTCTCTGGGGGTGGGGGTGGGGGGGCTGGAATGCAGATAACTGACCTCCAACGAAATCATTTGTTCTCAACAATATGTCTATCCTTCTGGCTGCTTTTCAATAGTTATAAAAACAAGAACTCCGTAAGCTAAAGGCAGTTACTGAGAGTGACCATCAGTGAGTGTCAACGTTACTATTGCACTTTCTTCATTTTATTCTTAAACATTAAACACTTCATTCATATATTTATATACATATATACTACATTTATATATTACCTTTAATAAATTAGCCTTCATAAAACCTCTCTGAAAACCTCTCTCGCCAATCTCCAACTATCTCTTCCTCCTCCAGCTGACAGTTTTTTGTACTTTTTCGTGACGGAAAATACACCTTTTGTGGCAGTTATAACGAAATTACTTTCTATCAGAGTAATAAGGCGTTTCATTAGAACCTCTTTATCCCTGGGAATTACCGGATACACCAGCTAGTATATATATATATATATATATATATATATATAGGATTATTGAAAAGTAACTCCCTATCTTAACATACTAATAAATTATTTATTAATTGTAATTTTTACAAAAAAGTGAATATGAAAGGATAGCTTTTAGCATGAGGTTTTTATTTAAAATTCAAAAAACAAATCCCAAAAATTTGAGAAAAAAATTACAATTAATAATTCATAAGTATTTTAAAATAGGGAGTTACTTTTCAGTTACCCTGTGTGTGTGTGTGTGTGTGTGTGTGTGTATGTGTGTGTGGAAACACTGCTGGATATTATTATTAGAGAAGTATTTTCAATGCCCGCTCAAGGTTAAATATTTCTTCATTACATGTAAACAACATAGCTTCCTTCACCTATACCTATGTCCATCACATTGTTTACATGCAAGATTATGAGGTTGATTCATACATAGTTTATTTGTATTTCTTCCTTTATGTGTGTGCTTAGAAATGTCAATGTATGTTACATGCACACTTCCATGGAGAGATGCTGGAAACATTAGAATGAGTTGGCTTCACAAGTCCCTCCTTTCACTAAGTATGTTGTGTTGGAAGATACTTTTCTTGATGATTCAGTTATTGTTGTCAATTGTTAGAAAGGTGAGGGGATGCACCAGAGAAAGAAATCCCAGAAGATTTGGATTAATGGATCAAGCTATGAAGTTTATAAAAGACACATCACAAAGTTAGTGCAAGACATGAGCAGAATATAATTTTGTTTTCTATTCTGTGGTTCCGTGCTTTATTAGTATAGGACCACAGATATTTATATTATGAAAAATAACAGCAGAGGCTAAAAAAAATATTTGAAACGGGAAGTATTTTGAGATGTTGTTTAATTTGAGGCGAGTCCTAACTGAGTAGATTGATGACCATCCTATCATTTGGGTTTATATTGAATATGATTTTCAGTGTACACTTCCTATCTTAAGAGCATAAGGATGTGATATGAGCATGTTTTGTTTTCTAATAAGGCATGGTACCACAAATAATTGAAGGAAACACATGACAAAAAATAAACAACTCTATCTTATATAGAGCTTTGTTAAAACCCTCTCTCTACACATTAACATAGTGGGCAATGAGCAAGTTTGACTCATATAAATAACTCAGTTGATGGCAGCATATATGAAAGTACTAAATACTGTATATGTATACAGGCAGTCAGCTTGCTGAGGAATTTAGTTTGCTGGTGGTTGTCTCTCAAAACTTGTCTTAACCTTCTCTTCATAATTTTAGTCTTTCAAAGCAATCACATGAGTATTTGGAACTGGATGACCATACATTGTAGTTGCATGTCAGCATAGTAGAAAATAATTGCTAAAGTAACAAGGACAATGAAGATGAAATATGCATATAAAACTAATTATTTTAATCATGTGTAACAAGAAATATATGAGAAACATATTGTTTATAGTTTTTATATGAAGTGAATAGTATTTTGTTATGAGAGCTTACTTTTCTTTTCTAAGTAGATTGCATTAAATGTGATATATTTTGGCACCATTCATCATTGTGGAATTCTGAATTACATATATTAGTCATTGCTCTAAAGTGTTGTTTGATGACAATAACAGAGACACTTGTTAGTCCTTGAATTATTATTTTAAGTCTTTAATAGATGTTTGCTGCTGCTAAGTAAACTTTTCCCATTCCACTCCTATTGACATGGAATATAATAGTTGCTCTACCAAAAGTGGCATCATTAAAAGCATGTCTTGTCTCAATTTCCTCTCTTGACTCTGGTGCATTACATTTTCTTTCTGTTTAATTGTATGGTTTTGATTGTTAAAGCAACACATGGATACATAAAAAAAAAAATATAGTTTTATAATTGAAAAACTACAAATTATAAAACTATCCTACATCTAGGACTAGAATTAGTAACCAAATCACCTTCAAATCATACTCTATGCTTGCTTTTAAAATATGAAGGCTACATAAAAAATTGTATTGTAAAATATACAAAAAAGACAGCATAGCTTGGCTGGGATGCCTTTACTCATATATTTCTGCTCAGGCAGGGCTTACTTGGGGCTAAACAACATCACAAATTGTTCCTTGTTTCCATAGCCTCTGCTGCTTGTATCCTTTTACCTGTTTACATTTCTTCTTTTTTCCTTTACTTTAAACATGAACCCTTGTTTTCATAGTCCCCAGTTGTTGTTTTATTGACCTAATGTAGAACATTTACTCAAGGTTTATCATTTATTTACTGTGCCTGACTTTTCTTTCTTTCTGTAAATAGTTTTCGAAAAGGTTTTGTTGAATCTGTTAATATTATAATAAAATATTGTAACCTATTTGAGTGGACTGACCAACACTTAACAACTATGCTAATATGTTGTTCATTTTTGTTTTCTATTTGCAATCACTGCCAACATGGAAAGCGAACAAACTATTATTATTATTATTATTATTATTATTATTATTATTATTATTATTACCTCCGCCTTAGCAAAGGTGGAGGTATTGTTTTCAGTCGTGTTTTCTCAAGAGATGGGCTGTTGAAGTTAGTACAACCTTTTGGACATCATGTATGTTTGATTTTTCCCAGTATTTTATCAATGAAGATTGAAGACCCATTTTTAACCATGCCTAGTGATCCTACTACTGCCGGTAGAGTAACTGTTTTCAGTTTCCATATTCTGCTAATTTCTATCTCTATGTCCTTGTATTTAGCTAACTTTTTGAAATCTTTGACCGAGATATTTTGATCAGCTGATATTGTCATATCTATTATATAGCAGCCATTTTGTTGATGATCTGTGATAATAATATTGGGTCTATTGGCATTTATCTGTTTGTCAGTATGAACAGTAAAGCCCCACAGAATAGTAACTTTATTACCCTTTGTGGCTGGTTTCAAGTGGTGTTCATGCCCGGGGTTTTTTAGGAATGGGAATGTCTTAATGACAACAGATGTTCCAATGTAGGTACTGCCCCATTTGGTCATGTCTGGCATTGTATTCCGTTATAGAGCAGTCAGCCACAATGTGATTGATGGTTCCAATACTTTTGCCACATAGGTCAGCACCATTGTGGAGAATGTTTACTTGGTAGTTTGCTATGTGTGAATAGAGATTGATCCATTATAAACCTTCTGTTTCTGCCTTTAGACCTGAACTGTGCAACCACTGATATGTTCTTTGTTTATCTATATCTGCTTTCCTTATCCAGTTGAGAGACTGACCGTGGAGTGATTTCTTTTGTCATTTGTTTATAAGCTTTCCCAGGCCTTCTTTATTAACTTTTTGTTTGTCATATGTTGTTGTTACTATTGGTATTGCAGCTTCAGCATCATCTACATCCAAGTTTAGTTCTCTTTTATACTTCTGTGCCTCTTTAATGACTTTTTGTTCCCTTTGTGTTGATTTACTAGCTCTATCATCTCCAGTTGTAGTTATTCTGGATGTATGGATTAAAGCCTATTGTGGTGGTCTTGTAGGATAATTCTAGCTGGATGGGGTCTCTACCACCCTCAGGTGGAATTCTATGAACGTCAGTTTTTGGATGATGCATCTTGTTTGTTGTCATTAGTTTTCTCATTTATGTGTCCATTTGTTGGAGTTCATTTATATTCCAATTAATTATAACTGGACTGTACCACTTGGATGGCAAATGAATTAATGGTTTGAATCCTATTTTAGAAATTCAGTTCTATTATCATAATCAGTCTTACTCTCCTATAATATTCTTTCCTGATTTTTTCCTTCATGGCTTTGTGTTGGATCCCTTTATTATTATTATTATTATTATTATTATTATTGTTCAGTAGTTTTATTTTTATAACGTGCTTTCACTTCACTACCGAGCGCAGCTCTGTGCGCCTTGGGTATGTGCTGTGGTTTGCTGTGGTGCTCTTATGTTTACTGTATTGAAAGTGTTTTGCGTAGAATGTGTGCAGTACCCAGTAGTGCAATTTTCTGTATGTTATATATATTTGTAAGTCCTGCTGTTTTTGTTATGTATTTGTCTGAATATTTTTTTATTATACCTAAGGCACCTACTATGATAGGAATTGTTTCTGTTTTTAGATTCCACATTCGAGTTATCTCTATTTCCAGGTCTTTGTATTTTGAAAGTTTTCCATTTCTTTTAGAGAAACGTTGTCATCTGCTGGTATTGATACATCAATTAGAAAGCATTTTTTTTCTTCATGATCTTTGACAACTATATCTGGTCTATTTGCCTTAATTATTATTATTATTATTATTATTATGACAACGATGACGACGGCGAGCTGGCAGAAACGTTAGCATGCCAGACGAAATGCTTAGCGGTATTTTGTCTGCCATTACGTTCTGAGTTCAAATTCCGCAGAGGTCGACTTTGCCTTTCATCCTTTCAAGGTCAATAAAGTAAGTACCCGTTGAGCACTAGGGTTGATGTGATTGACTATCTCCTCCCCCCAAAATCCAGGCCTTGTGCCTATAGTAGAAAGGATTATTATGATTATTATTAGATATCACAAACTTTTGACTGTTATGTGTTTTCACTTTAAAGTTATTTGCTGGGCTTTTGAAAAGATATTAGTATATTTGATATCAGTAAATACATTTAGTATTAAAACAGGTCTTAATAACGAGAGGTTGAGATGTTGGTCATAAGTTTAGAATTTGCTACAGTCTTTGCTTGTTAATCTTATCTCTGTTTAAGTAGATGGAAATAGATACGATTTCTACTTCATAAAGTGTTGTGGTTTGTGGTAAAAAAATGTTTCTGTTAAAGAAAAAAAAAGCTCTAACAATATGCATATGTTCACAAATTTCATTTCCCCTTATTGCTATCTGTGGAAAAATAAACTAGCGACTATTTTGATTTATATTACATACTTGAATCTACTAACTGAAGCTTTTAGGTGCAAAGGAGAGCATAAATGTGATCTGTTTTGTAAATAAATAAATTGCTATATATTATCCCCTCTGATGCGCTCCCCTTCCACCACCCCCACCCCGTTTCTCTAACTATACATTTCTGTCTTAAATTCATGATTATTTATGTGTCTCTATTCTCTATTCTATTCTCTATATCACTTGATTTATCGTTTTCGGCTCTACTTTCTTGAAGTTTTGCTTCTTAGCCCAAACCTAACTGAAATTTGTCTCTCCCCACCTTTAAAAATTATGATTTTAACTCTCATTTCTGTTACCGATTTAAACATTTAATCTCACGGTTAAACACTGCTGTGTTTCTTTCAACTTTTTTCTAAAAACCCCAACGAATTTGAGACCAGCATGATGTCCTGCTGCCTGTTCTCTCTCTCTCTCTCTCTCTCTCTCTCTCTCTCTCTCTCTATTCTATCTCTATCCCTCTCTCTCTCTCTCTATTCTATCTCTATCCCTCTCTCTCTCTCTCTATTCTATCTCTATCCCTCTCTCTCTCTCTCTATTCTATCTCTATCCCTCTCTCTCTCTCTCTATTCTATCTCTATCCCTCTCTCTCTAAATCACTACTCTCTTCCCCCACTTCCTCCTCTTCGACTCACACGCGACCCCAAACATATAACCAAGTTCACTTCCCAACTTCATCCCAATTCGTATTGGAATTTCTATGCTGATAGAACCCACGACGAAGCTCCCTTAGCTCGCGGTACGCCCGCTCTCCCACCCCCTCCACCAGTACCGGAAGTTTTAGATCATCTTCCGCGAACACTGCCAGTGACCTTATACCCCGCCTCTTATCGACCTTATAGCGCATAAAGATTGGGTAGTATATGAAGGTTGTAGGTATTGTTTTGTTTATGAATTCTGCCAAATGTAAGCTTTCTTTTCAGGTTCACGACACTGCTTACCTCCATCCCAGGGTCACACGGGCCCACTCCTCTGACACCCACTCCTCCCACACTGTCACGATTGGCACTCTCAACGTCCGCACGCTGAAAGGTAGGTCTGGTGAGATTGTTGAGATGCTTGAACGACGACGCGTAGATCTGTGCTGCATCCAAGAAGTAAGATGGAGAGGAGGTTCTGCGAGGTTCCTCACAGGCAAAGAACACAGGTACAAGATTTTCTGGGCAGGAAACACTGACGGGGTCGGGGGCGTAGGAATACTTCTAGCAGAGAAATGGGTTGATAAGGTAATTGAGATAGTTAGAGTATGATAAGGTAATTGAGATAGTTAGAGTACTTAAGATTAAACTAGTGCTTCATCATAGGCTAGCTACTGTCATCTCAGCCTATGCCCCTCAACCGGGGCTCCCGGATGGTCTGAAATACCAATTCTATGACACCCTCTTGCAAACTACCTCGTCGACAAGGGACAGGGACCTTCTCTTTGTGGCTGGTGACTTTAATGGTCATGTCGGACGTCGTGCTGGAGGCTACCATGGCATACATGGAGGCTATGGCTTCGGTTCCCGCAACGAGGAGGGAACCAGACTGCTGGAGTTCTGTGATGCAACCGATCTTATGGTTTGCAATACCAACTTCAGGAAACCTGCCTGTCACCTAGTCACCTACCAATCCGGCAGACACTCTAGCCAAATCGACTACATCCTCGCCAGAAATAGAGAAAGAGGGAGGCTTATAAATGCCAAAACCCTCCCTGGCGAAGAATGTACACCCCAACACAGATTAGTAGTCAGCGACTTCGAGATCAAGGCAATATGGGTGCCCAGAAGTAGACTGGCTTCGAGGAGAAGGGTATGGAAGCTTAAAGACCCTGCAAATGGACAGAGACTTAGAGACAAGTTACTTGAAGCGTTTGACGAAATAGAAGGGGATATAGCATCATACAACGTAGAAGACAATTGGAGATTTCTGCGGGACAACCTGTTGAGAGCCACCGACCAGATCTGTGGCTGGTGTAAAGTCCCCTCTCGACCCAGAGTAACGTGGTGGTGGAACAAGGAGGTAGACGGGGCTATTAGACAAAAGAAACAAGCTTGGAAGGATTGGAAGAACGGTGGTAGCAGGGAATTGTACCAATCTGCCAGAAGGGAAGCTAGGCGACAGGTTTATTTAGCCAGAGGGGAGGCAGATAAGAAAAGATTTGCCAAAGTTCTGCGCCGTGAGGACCAAAGACTTGAGGTATTTCGTGTCGCAAGACAGTGTAGGAGAGAGAATAGTGATGTCGTAGGAGAGAAATGTGTTCGCATGGACGATGGTACGCTTGCACTAAATGAGGCTGCAAAGAAAGAGGTCTGGAGATGCCACTACGATAGATTGCTTAATAAAGAGAATGAATGGGGGAAAGAGAGTCTGCTGTATGTCGACCCAATAGAGGGACCAGCTATCCGAGTTGACAGTACCAGGGTAGATAAAGCAATTAAGAGTATGAAGACAGGGAAAGCCCCCGGCCCATCAGGAATCACTGCAGAGATGCTCAAAATATCTGGCAGTGTTGGCTACAGCCTAGTCACCCGTATTATGAACCAGGTGATACACGGAGGAGTCATATCCAATGACTGGTGTAGCAGTACCATAGTCAACTGCTACAAAGGTAAAGGTGATGCTTTAGATACAAATAATTACAGAGGCATCAAGCTGTTAGATCAGGTTATGAAAGTTACGGAGAGGGTCATAGCCCAACTAATTAAGGAGTGTATCAATTTAGATGAGATGCAGTTTGGGTTCGTGCCAGGTAAAAGCACCACTGATGCCATATTTCTAGTGAGACAGCTGCAGGAGAAATACCTAGCCAAGGATAAACCTCTGTACCTGGCCTTCGTTGACATGGAGAAAACCTTTGACAGGGTCCCCCGATCCCTTATCTGGTGGTCAATGAGGAAACTTGGGAAAGAAGAATGGTTAGTGAGAGCTGTGCGAGCCATGTACAGAGATGCTGCCAGTAAGGTGAGGTTGGAAGTGAGTACAGCAATGAATTCCGGGTAGAGGTAGGGGTCCACCAAGGTTCCGTCCTCAGCCCCCTCCTATTTATCATAGTCCTCCAGACGATCACAGAGGAATTCAAGACAGGTTGCCCCTGGGAGCTCCTCTATGCTGATGACCTTGCACTAATTGCGGAGTCACTATCAGAACTAGAGAAGTTTCAGGTGTGGAAGCAAGGACTAGAATCGAAGGGCCTTAGAGTCAACCTAGCAAAAACCAAAATCCTAATAAGTAGGAAGGTAGATAAAACACAAACCCCTTCAGGTAGATGGCCCTGCTCAGTATGCAGAAAAGGAGTAGGTAGTAACTCTATAAGATGTACCCGGTGCAAGCTATGGACACATAAGAGGTGCAGCAATATCAAAGGCAGATTAACTAGGAAGTTAGTTTTTGTATGTGGCAGATGTTCAGGTGCAATAAACACTGTAAACAAACAGGAAACAACTCCTATCTCATTCCAAGGTGAAAAACTAGAGGTAGTCGATAGCTTCTGCTATCTGGGTGACCAAGTTAGTAGTGGGGGTGGGTGCGCTGAAAGTGTAGCTGCTAGAATAAGAATAGCCTGGGCAAAGTTTAGAGAGCTCTTACCTCTGCTGGCGACAAAGGGACTCTCACTCAGAGTAAAAGGCAGACTGTATGACGCATGTGTATGAACAGCCATGCTACATGGCAGTGAAACATGGGCTGTGACTGCTGAGGACATGCGTAAGCTCGCAAGGAATGAAGCCAGTATGCTCCGCTGGATGTGTAATGTCAATGTGAATACCCGTCAGAGTGTAAGTATCTTGAGAGAAAAGCTGAACATAAGAAGCATCAGTTGTGGTGTGCAAGAGAGACGATTGCGCTGGTTTGGACATGTGGTGAGAATGAATGAGGATAGCTGCATGAAAAAGTGCCACACCCTAACAGTTGAGGGAACCCGTGGAAGAGGTAGGCCCAGGAAGACCTGGGCTGAGGTGGTGAGGCAAGACCTTCGAACATTGGGTCTCACTGAGGCGATGACTACTGACCAAGACCTTTGGAAATGTGCTGTGCGTGAGAAGACCCGGCAAGCCAAGTGAGATCGTTGCCAGTGCCCCTGGACTGGCTCTTGTGCGGGTGGCACATAAGATGTACCATTTTGAGCGTGACCGTTGCCAGTACTGCCTGAGTGGCCTTTGTAGGATTTTCGAGCAAGATCGTTGCCAGTGCCCCTGGACTGGCTCTTGTGCAGGTGGCACATAAAAGACACCATTTTGAGCGTGGCCGTTTTCGTGCGGGTGACACGTAAAAGCACCCACTACACTCTCTGAGTGGGTTGGCGTTAGGAAGGGCATCCAGCTGTAGAAACTCTGCCAAATTAGATTGGAGCCTGGTGTTGCCATCCGGTTTCACCAGTCCTCAGTCAAATCGTCCAACCCATGCTAGCATGGAAAGCGGACATTAAAGGATGATGATGATGATGATGCGATATACTTTAGGTGCAAAGCTGTATTGTTAATTTATTTTTCAGTAGGTTATGTTGTTTTCAATGTTGATGTCACTGAACCAAATTGTTTTTCTAGAATTGTTTTTTATCATGGTTGGCTCCTGTGATGATAATTATAGTGTCTAACCAATCTCTAGTCTGACTAAGCACTCATTCCTGCTGTTTAAGAGTAAAAATGAAAGCCTGTTAGCTTTGTTTTCAGATCGTTACCATCAGCAGTGATGATCAATTATGATAAGTAACAGTCAGCTAAAATTGATTATAGTATTTTCCCCTGCTTTAAATTTCAAATTGTAACTTGTCAGTACTTTTGTACTGAGTCACTTTACATGCACCCCTTGTTTTCTTTTGTCTTTATTACATCACTAAAAATAATAAGTCTTTATTAACATCTCAAAGCAAAGTCAGCTATAAATAACAGCTTTACAATTCAATGGATTAAAAACCCCCTGGGCGGAAAAGATCCAGAAAGTTACCTGCAGGACTTTAAAGCATTTCATCTGAAGGAAAAAATATGCTTTAGTGTATTTTGTAACTTGAGTGCTTTTAAAATGCTTAGTTTAAGTCCCACAAACAATTTTCCATCTTTTTCCATCCAAGGGTCTTTTTTAGCCCTATGTATTTATAAGCTAGTATAATTTGTAGCTGAAACCACTTTGAGTCACATCCTTAATAAAGACTTATTTGCATATTTCTTGATGCTACTAAATTTGCATTCTAAATGTAAACTGAAAATGTTTTATATTGACAATAGAGCTAAAATGTTCAGGTGGTTATTATATTGGCTGCACCTTTGTTGGGTGTTAATATTTTACAGTTGTCTAGGATTATATTGTCTAATGTTTGCTTTTTTAAAATTTTTTTTAGATATGGTAGGTAGAGTGTGGTTTGAGTAAGACTTAGTTGATATTTCAAGTAGCTTAAACGGTTCCTTCATTGTTCAGTTTATATAACAGATGAATGTTATATATCATTGAGTCTCACCATACCTATCTTATATTTTGTAAGTTTTATTGAACAAAAGATGAGCATTTGTTCTATAACATCATGTTAATACTTGTAATAAACAATCATAATTATATAGAGTCTGCAGAGAATGGTAGTCTCTAATATTTTTAAAAATAGTCTAGCCAAGGAAGAGCAGTATCAGCTGTAATCCTTTTCAGAGCTTCTATGATTGGTGGGAGGAAATAAGGAAACTATATTCTAACTGGAGAATGCTTGCAATACTGGACTGTTTGCTAACAAAATCCAGGTGGTGGTTTTAAACTGGGCAACAGATTGTCTATTACTCAAGTTATAAGGATAATCCTATACTTAAAGATGAATTTAATGACATAATAAAAAAAAAAAAAAATGAAGCTAGTTTATTTAATTTATTTCGAGAAAGTGAGAAGTTTTGTATGATTGACTGAAATCTCACTTTTGGTACCTCAGCTTACATTTAACCATTGTTATTCTTTCATAAATATTGTCACTATAGTTCTTGTCTAAGCCTGGTTGTTTCTTCTTGCAGCTGTTCAGTATTAATCCTTTAGCATTTAAAATGGCCATATCTAGCCCAAATATTCTATCCATTCTTTGTTCAAACTGACCAAATCTGGCCTCTCACACCTATTCTATAATGTAATTTTAAAAATAAACTATCACATTATTGAAATCTTGAAGTTACAAGATAATGCATGATTAATTCAAAACAATGTAAATACGTTTCATTTGACAGAAATCTGCATGTCAAAGGGTTAAATATAATCTCTGTAGATATTTTAAACTTGGTTGAATATGCTTAACACTTTAACATGCTTTTTCTACTTGTAAGGAAAACTGCATAGAATTTATTTCTGTTCTTTATGCTGAATCCACTTGTTTTCATTGATGCGATGAAGATGTTGCGCAATAACCATATCACTGTGTATGATATTGCAGCTTTTCACTACCAACTGTTCCCAAATGGCCTGCTTTATG
This sequence comes from Octopus bimaculoides, assembly GCF_046866305.1. NCBI lineage: Eukaryota > Metazoa > Mollusca > Cephalopoda > Octopoda > Octopodidae > Octopus > Octopus bimaculoides. Next base: position 114,506,628 of record NC_142933.1, on the reverse strand, counting down.
ACAAAGCTGAATTTGAATTTAGAACACAGTCTGTCGGATGCTTAAACAATTCTATCGATCTACCATCCTGAATTGGTACTTTATTGACCCCAAAAGAATGAAAGAAAAGGTTAACCTCAGCAGGATTTGAACTCAGAGTACAAAAAACTGAAACAAATGCTGCAAGGTATTCTGTCTGATGTTCCAATGACTCTGTCATTTCGCTGCTTCATCATCATCATCATCATCATCATTATCATATGTCCATATTCCATGCTGGCATGGGTTGGATGGTTTAACAGGATCTGGCAAGCTGCAGGGCTATGCCAAACTCCAGTGTCAACTTTGGCATGTTTTCTATGGTTGGATGCCCCTTCTTAATGCTAATCACTTTATAATGTGTACTGGGTGCTTTCTTCCTTTTTTGTGCCACCAGCACTAGTGAGGTTGCCATGTACGTTGCAAGACTGAAAAGAAAAAGAAAGAGAAAAACTCTATATTTATTTATATTTGATCCAACACAAGTCTCCATGTCAAATTTAGACCATGGTTTTAGTTGAGTTGGATACATTGTTTATTTTATTGCTGCTGTTTTGTTTCAAAATCTTTTATAAAAGTTGTTTCATAATTTCCTTCAGAATTTTAATAATTAGTTAACATACATGACAGTTCATGAGAAAATAAGTAACAGATTAAATGACATTGCTATAGAAAAAAATGTCATGGAATCTTGTATGTATTTTAATAATTTGTGTAAATCTTTTATCTGTTTCTTTGTTTTTGGACATATTTTTGTTCCGTATGTTGTAGCTGGTTAGTTGGCATAAATTGCTAACAAAACATTAAAAATATTTGAAAAGAGAAAGAGATAAAAGTATAAATTGCTGAAAGGAATTGTTCCTGATTGGTACTATTTCATAACAATATTGAATAATGTATATTACAATGTATTTTGGTAGTACTATATAAGAATACACAAACATGTACTAGATGACTTCTCAAGTTATTATTGAACAAAATCATGTAAACCAATCAGAATATAAATAGTTTGTTCCACCCATGTGAATCAGCATTCATTATTATTAGGCTAGATGAGTAAATATAATGTTCTATTGAAGATATTTCCACTCTTCTCAGTCCAGAAATGTTGGTTTAGCTGATCTAAATATACTTAAGATTTTCTCTTGTGAACCAAATGATACTAGGTTTTTAAAACATTTTATATATATATATATATTGATTTTGTTTTAAAGTACTTTGTATTCAGGAATAATTTTAGTATTTTAGTTTGTGTAACCCTAGGTATCTCTGACTGAAAGAGAAACCTATTTGCATGGCAGGAGCCAGTCAAATGCTTACAAGCAATTCTATTAGTTTGATATAGAAGTGATGAATACTTTATCATGTAATGGTTGACCATGTAGGATGTAGCATGGCATTCATGAAATTTCGTCTCTTTTCTCATCCTGTCTCTTTCTGTATGATTGAAAGCTGTGATAGTAGCTTCTACGGAAACATGTAGGAGTTATTGGTGGTAGTTAACAACCCAGCGCACTTTGAATCTAATGTATTTGATATTGTAGAAGATGTAACCATGTTAGAGAAAGTAAATACTGGAGTAGTCATATAAGGGTCAAGTATGTTCTTCGATGCAATACATCTAGGAGGATACTGTTCAATACATCAGATCTAAGTAAAAGTTATTTCCCCTATAGGAACTCATCATCTCCAGTGATTACTGTCTTGGACTGTAAAGTGTTACTATAGTTTGTCTTTTTCAGGACCCTCTCTATTCTAATGTAAATATAGTATTCACCACACCTACTTTTATTCCTTGTATGACTTATATTTAGGAAAAGTGGGATAAGTGAATGGATAAGGCATTGTTCTCGTGTAATAGGTTGAGAACAAATTGGCTGCAAGTATTATGTTTTTGGTGTAGAACATTGTTTTACATTCTGTCAATTCGTTTAACTGTTGGGAATAGATGTTGGATTCTCTGACAAAATTTTCATAACGGGAGCTTTTTACTCCTTCCTGTTCTTTTCTTGTCCTGCAAGTTACTTGGTGACCTCATTAGTGTTGATGGCACAAAAAACAAACAAAACAAAATACCCAATATATTCTATAAAGTGTATTTTGTTAGGAAGGGCATCCAGCCATAGAACTTATACTGAAGCTGACATTGGAGCTCAACACAGTCCTGTATCTTGCCAGATCCAGTTAAATCATCCAACCCATGCCTGCATGGAAAATGGACATTAAATGATGATGATATGATGATGATGAGTGAAGGTGGTGGATTGACAAGATTTTTTAACTTTTAAGTCAGGAAGGGAATGCCAGCACCCATGGTTCTTTATTTTCCAAGGCCTTTGAGACTAGTGAGAATAAAGGAAGGTGTTATACTCAAACCAAAGACTTGACCTGAATGCAACAGAGTGAACTCCAAGGACTGGGTGGTGCTGTTAAACTAGGCAATGGACTAAATTTCCCACCTAAGAACTCAGAATGCAAAGAACTGCTACAAATACTGCAAAGTATCTCGTCCCACACTCTGACAATTCTGTTCCAATCTGTCTACAGACAGGAATGGTACTTTATATATTGATATTCATAGGATGAAAGACAAATGTGGTCATGGCAGGATATGTACTCAGTGTGCAGAGAGCCAGAACAAATACCACAAGGCATCTTGTCCTAACATTCTAATGACTCTGCTAATTAACTTCTTTGTTGGAGCTTCAGACAGTATTTAGTTATGGTTATTTATATTCAAGGTTTAAATCCTGAAGAGTTACCTTTGTCTGTCATCCATCTGGGAACTGATAAAATAAATACTGGTCATGTAATAGAGTAACTGAATACATATTCCCTCCTAAATTTGAAGCTTTGCCCCTTTGTTAGAAATCATTATTTTGATAGACTAGAGTCCTATCCAGAAGTAAATATATCTCTCATCTACATATCACCATAAAACTTGCATCAAGTGCTGGCCCTTAAAAAGTGGGATACAACAGGCATTACATAGTATATTTCACTTGGTGGAGCTTGTACTAAATACTTCAATGTTCTGAAACTGCCTGTAAAGTGGTTGGCACATGAGCAGAAATGGCATAGGGTCAAGAAAACCCTTTAGTCTTGTCAAGGATATGGCAACCTCTCTAATATTGGTGCAAATAAAATGCATTCAGTACACCTGTAAAATGGTTGGTGATTGGAAGGACATCCAGCCATAGAAAAAAAAAGGAAACCTGGGCAAGATGTGTCTCCTCAAGGAAGGCAATAACCCTGCATAAGAAGTCATGTGGACAATGACAAACTTGTCTAGTCCATGCTAGCGTGGAAAGTGAACTTAAAATGATGATGAGGATAAACAATTCAAGATTATATACGAGTCCACTAGATAAAGCAACGCCATGGAGAGTTCCATGGTATTGCTTTATCTAACTACTAGAGAGAACACACACACACACATATATGCATACTCCCCACCTCTCACAATAAATTGAAAATTTTAAAAAGCAATGCCAAATAATATGAAGATTGCATGATGATGTTATTGTTAGTATCAAGAATTTTAGAGAATAGGGTCTTTGTCTTTGTATTTGAATTTTTTGCATATCTCAGCATTGTGTTTGTTTTAATTATATGACCAATCAGTGCAGGAGGCCTTGTAATTAGATTACTCAAATTAAATAATTTTCAAGCCAGACAAGTATTTAGTAAATGATTTCTAAAGTACCAATCAGATGCTTTAGCAACCAATTAATACTTTAGTGCACCATCCACTGATGCTTTGACCTCTTAAAGAACATATCAGCATCCGTCCCTTGTTACAAGAATATAGAAATGTATATATACTCCAGCTTATTGAAGATAAAGTACAGTCATCATCATCATCATCATCATCATTGTTTTATATCTTCTTTTTCATACTGGTGTAGGTTAGATGGGTTTTTTGAGGCAGTGTTTTACAGCTGGATGCCCTTCCTATCACCAGCCCCTTTATTTGCCTCTTATAAATACACAGAACATGATGTCTATTTTAAAACCAAGACATTCATGGTAAAACTTGAAGTACAGTTAACTCTAGTGTTGTTTATAAATTTAAGATATGGCTCAGTGGTTAGCGCATCAGGCTCACAATCACAGGGTAGTGAGTTCAATTCCTGAACCAGGTTGTGTTGTGTTCTTGAACAAGACACTTTATTTCACACTGCTCCAGTTCACTCAGCTGTAGAAATGAGTTGCAATGTCACAGGTGCCAAGCTGTATTAGTGCATCAGGATTACAATCACAGAGTAGTGAGTTCAATTCCTGAACCATGTGATGAGGTAGAGTTATGGTCTAGAACAGGCATGGACAAATTTTTTTGACAAGTGGGCCACATGAGACATGGCTTGTCATCAGGTGGGCCACAAAGCTAAAAAAAATTTAAGTAGTATTTTGATTAGGTAAACCATTCAGACAGTCCCACAGGTTGCAGATTACTCATGATTGGTCTAGAGTTTGGCAAACATTACTTTAGCTCTTTAGCATTTAAACCAACCATATCAAGCCCAAATATTCTAGCTGTTTTATGTTCAATCTTGCCAGATCCAGCCTCTCACACTTACCCAACAATGTTATTCTAAAAAATTAACAATCATATTGAAATCTTGAGGCTAAGAGATAATGCACGGTTAATTTAAAACAATGTGAATAAATAAACATTACATTTGACAGAGTAATCTAAATGCTAAAAAGTCAAACACTTTTCAATGGTGCATCCTCAGATTTAGTAAATAGTACTTATTAAAAGAAAAGAAAAAAAGTAAAATATGCTGTTTGGAAGTCTTGACTTCTAAATATAATAAACAACTGATTCATTGTTTGTTTTATGATGTCTCTAAATAAAACAGCATACAGTCTGTCTGTTTTATGGTTTCTAATCATTTTACTCTATATTCTTCACAAGGGGTTACACTAACACTGTTAGACATGATGAATGGGTACACTGGAAGAAAAAATTTGAATACCTCTACTTTAATACATTAGAAGACTAATTAAAATACTTTTTGCTTTTACTTACAGCTTCAACTCCCCTCACCCTCCCATCACAACTCTTAGATATGGCATTTATCTAATGAAATTATGCATTAATTTACAAGTCTGGTATCACTAATTACTGTTTTAATTGCTTAGATTTAAAAGCATAACTTACCTAGTGGATATAATTGTAGGTAAACATATATATCTTTGCAGTTATTGGATTGGATTTTGTTGGTAATAACACTTGTTCCTGTTAGATTATGAAATACCATTGAATCTCTAGAGGAAATAAGAATGAGCATCAGCTTGTTTCAGTTGCTTTATTTTTAATTAAAAAAAAATATATTTAATTAGCTGTTTTGGGACATTTTTGTTTTGATAAATATTTTGTGTGATTTGTAAATTTGTTAATTTTGTTTTTTAGAGTTGAACTAAATACTGTCATTGAAATACACTTTGGAATTAAATATCAAATGTAATTAGAACATTAGCTGTTATAACTATTTCTGTGAGTGATATTTAGTTTCTCTATTTTATGCTGGGAGAGACAACCTTGCAGTTAACATCTCTTGGATGAGTAAGGCAGACATGCTGTCCTCATTTATAGAGTCTGAAGAACGACTGGGTGAAATTACCTAGACTCATTTTCTACTTGGAAAATAATTGGCCATGTTGATGCTAACGTGCAAAATGTAGTGAACCAAACAACTTAACTCTTTAGCATTCAGATTATTCTGTTACATTAAAATATTTACTTATTCATTATTTTAAATTAATTATGCATTATCTCATACCTTTGAGATTTCAAAGATGTGATAATTTATTTTTTAGAATGACATTGTAGGGTAGGTGTGAGAGGCCAGACCTGGCCATTTTGAACATAAAACTGGTAGAATATTTGAACCTGATATGGCTGTTTTAGATTAAATTAATTTCCCACTGTGTGCTCTCATTCATCTGCTATTTAATTTTAATTAATTCCAGCATGGCTACAGTTCAATGACTGTTCAAGTTTAAAAATATAAAAGAGTTGTATTTGATTCTAAAAATTGCTTGTAGTCCAAGGAATTATTTCTTACTATTTAATGAACAAGAAAACAAATACACAATTTTAGTTATTCCAAGCTTTTTACTTCCACTGTTTGTGACCATCAGTCTCTCATATCATTTGGTTTGGTCAATGTTTTCCTTAGGATACAAGTTTTAATATCTATTCTTTATTGTTGGATTTCCTCAATTTTTGGTATTTTCTTTTTATTCTCCCCACTCTTACCCATCCATAATTTTAATGAGTTTATTAAAGTTATTGGGTTGGCAAGAAAGTAATTTTGTTTTTTTAGCATGAAATAAAAATCATTTTTTTTTTCATACAAAGAATGAACTTTAATCAATTATATATTTTCCATTTTGCCTGATGATCTTTTGCCATAGAACTTTTGGTCTGTATCTGCCAAAAACTGAAGTAAGTGCAATTTTAGGTCATCATCATTATTAAAAGTTGTACCATTCAAAGAATTTTACAAACTTTGAAATAAATAGTAATCTGATGTTGCAAGGTCAAGGCTATATGATGGATATGATATCACTTCCCAACCAAGCCCCAATAATTTTTCATGAGTTAGCAAAGATGTGTGTGGTCTAGCGTTGTCATGGTGGAATATGATTCCTTTACGATTTGCCAATTCTGGCCATTTTTCTTTGATTGCTTCCTCCAGTTTCATTAGTTGTTGGCAGTAAACATCTGAATTGATTGTTTGGTTCCTTGGAAGCAGCTCAAAATACACAATACCTTTGTAATTCCATCAACTTGACAGTATGACCTTTTTTGATGCAATTCAGCTTTTGATGTGGTTTGTGCTGCTTCATTACACTTGAACTATGATCGTTTTCAAATGATGTTATTGTAGACAATTCATTTTTCATTACCAGTGATGATTCGTTTCAAAAGAAAGTTGACTTCATTGCGTTTGATATGCATATCACAAATATTGATTTGTCGTGTTAAGTGAATCTCTTTCAATTTATGTGGAACCCAAATATTGAGCTTCTTAATGAGACTAAGACATTTTAAGTGATTTTCAATTGTTGTGTGTGATACATTTAACTCCTCTGCAAGCTCTCGCACAGTTATATGACAATCAGATTCAATTATAGCTTTGATCATCAACTTTGGTAGGTCGACCAGAACATTGGTCATCTTTGAGTGAAAAATCTCCAGAAGGGAACTTTCTAAACCATTTCTGACATGTGCATTCTGTTAAGCAATCAACACCATAAACTTCACATATCTCTTTGTGAGCCTCAGCAGCTTTCTTGTCTTTACGGAAATAAAAGAGCAAAATATGGCAAAAATGTTCGTTTTTGTACTCCATGTTAAAATTGACACTGAACTAACAGCTGTAAACAAAATTACAGGCAATTTGCTTCTAAAATAAGCTAAAAGTAATGGCTATCAAATTTCAAAAGGAAAAAATCATAACATTGACAAAAGTCGTTAAAAAAAATTGTAACTCTGCTTGCAAGAAACGAAATTACCTTCTTGCCAACCCAATATATCAAAATTATAAATGAATGGAGGTGATATGCTATAAAGTTGTTGGCTGGAAGGGCATCCTGCTGTAAAAACCATACCAAAATAGATAGGAAGAAACAAATGTTGTTTGTTAAGCTACACATAAAAAATAACCACAAACAAGGATTTGTCATTAAAGCCCAGGTCTTGTTAACCGCTTAACCAGATGTCCCTTCTCTGCTGACTAGTTCAGTAACTAGTCTGCAATAAAAGTTCTTGTCTACAGTTTATCCCTTATGAGTTCACAGGCAATACACTACATGTGTATGTAGAGGGAAGGAGAACATGGACTCTGCAACCTCACATGCAGATAACCTGTCTAGAAGAACAGTAATTTTGAATAAACACCCTTATACAGGGTAAAGAGGACTTGTTAGTGAAAAGAGTTGGTGATAGGCATCCAGTTGTAAAATCTGTGCCCAAAACATTACATAACAATGATCAATGATTTTCTTTTGTTGGGACAACCAGATAATAAAGAGCCATGATGAGTGGTGAAGTGTTATGACATACTTTGAACCATGCTATAATGGAGAGAAAATAAAAAAAAGGAATAAAATAACTTTATAGCCATACTAGTAGCAGGTCATTATTAACATAGACAACACATGTCCTGATTATAACTTTCTGTTCATATACTACAGTGGTTTTCAACCAATGTTTGTCTGTGAACCACTTTGATTCTTATTTTACTCTATTGGATCCTCATAACCATTCATTGTTTTTAAAGAAATCCTATTATACTTTTATAATTAGATAATCATTTGGAATTGTATTAAAAAAATTGTTGAAATATTTTGTTTATTGTAGAAGTATGACCAATGAAACTGCACATAAACTTTGACAACAAAATCTTATATGGACCCCTAAGGGGTCATATGGATCTTGGTTGGCAACCACTGATATACTATAACACTATATATGAAAGGGTGCTGAGCAGTTCCTGGCTTTAGGAGGTATTGTGAAAGGCCTGGTTGGAGGCTCAACCTTCCAAGTTCTTTTACAAGGCTTAGAAAAACTGAAGAACTGCTGCAATAAGTGTGAATCTGAGAGGGGAATATGTTGGATAAAATCATAATTAACTGATCCTCCTGTACCTTTTTTTTAATCCAAAGTTAGGAACTTTTCAGCACCCCTTAGTATACAATGATACAACAGTGTCAGAAAACGGATGGAAGTATGGTATTTCTGTATGGTGAACTCCAAATGTTTAATTAGATACATCCACCCCCATAGATAGGCATTTTATCTAGCAAAGCTTATCATGATGACTCAACATAAACAACAAAAATACTTCATTAAAAATAATCACTAAATAATTTGAAGTTGTCATTATTTTGATAAGGCCATTACAAACTGGAAATATATGAATCAGTAATTGTGTGTGCTTTGACACATGTGTGAGGAAATGATTGGGGTCTAGGGCTGGTAATAATATTCATAAAAGACTTGCTTATTTTTTTTCTCATGGGGAGTTAGCTTAGGGCTGTGAAGAGCATTCTCAAGTCTTTCACTGGAAATTTATTGCAAGAATGAGCAATATGGAAGTTCTGTTCCATGATTGTTATTCTTGTTGTTTTGCTCCAAATTAGCCCTGATTGCATTTATCTATGCTCAAAGGTATAGTAGCCATAACCAACTTGTTTTTAGTATTCTAGGGACAACATTGTTAAGAGTATCCTTCATCATTTAACCCATTTTGTACCAATCCATCTGAGCCTAGCCTTGGTTCTGTGGCACACAACTTGTTTTACCCCTTTAGTATTTAAACTAGCCATATCCAGTCCAAATATTTTGTTTGTTTTATGTTCAAAATGACCAGGTCTTGTCTCTCACACCTATCCTACAATATCATTCTAAAAAAAATAGACAATCAAATCATCAATATCTTGAAGTTATGAGACAATGTATGATTGATTTAAAACAATGTGAATAAGTATTACAGAGTAATCTGAATGCTAAAGGATTTGTGGATATAAGTTAAAATCTTTCTTCCAAATTTCAGGTTAATTTAGGTTTCAAACACTTGCTTAATAATGACAAAGTTATTATACTACTAAACTGTTCATTATTTTCAAAATTAATTCAAAACCAGGATGGTATATTCTATTAGAAATACAGTTACAAAAGGGTTAAAGCTTTCGTGTGTGTGATTTGTAGGAGGTTTGGTTTCTATTTCTAGCAGATTGAGTAAACCTATTGAAGCTCCCTTGTTGGAAGCCTCTACATTTTGTCTAATTAGTAATAATTAAAGGCTTAGTTGATTTTCATATAAGTCAATTGTTGTCAGTTTGCTGCCAATCTTTCTTTTTTTTTTTTTTGTACTAGCTTAGATTACTTATGGTAAACTATTTAACCTAGTTCTGTCTCATGTTGTTTAGCCCCTTGTCAGCCCTGATTGAGCAGGCATATGGTCTGAGGCATATGGTAGGGTGTTTAGTTGAAAGAAATAGGGTTCATAAACTGCTGTATCAACTTTACAATAAAATGTTACTCTTTTACATGTTTCAGTCATTTGACTGCGGCCATGCTGGAGCACTGCTTTTAGTCGAGCAAATCGACCCCAGGACTTATTCTTTGTAAGCATAGTACTTATTCTATCCTTCTCTTTTACTGAACCGCTAAGTTAAGTGGATGTAAACACACCAGCATCGGTTGTCAAGTGATGTTGGGATGACACACACACACACACACACATATACATATATATGACAGGCTTCTTTCAGTTTCCATCTACCAAATCCACTCACAAGGCTTTGGTCGGCCCGAGGCTATAGTAGAAGACACTTGCCCAAGATGCCACACAGTGGGACTGAACCCGGAACCATGTGGTTGGTAAGCAAGCTACTTACCACACAGCCACTCCTGCGCCTTAACAATGAGTGTATTACTAATTTGTCCTATAAAGTTGTTTATATGTTGCTATCTATAAATGATAAATATTAATTCCTTCAATTTTTGTATACCTTTGTGTATCTTTAGTTTCCATATTTTTATAGTTTATTGATTATGTAAACATTAACCATTTTTTAAAGTAAATTTATAGCTAAGTTCAGTTGAGATTGAAAACTGTTAAACTATGCAAATCTAGCTCCTGTTAGGACTAGCAGGGATATAAAAAAAACCCTAAATAAACACTACTCTGATATGAAAAAGAATGTTGGTATGTAGGTGTAAGCCTTGAATTGGCAGAGAGGTTATAGTGCTTTATGGTATTATTCTGGTCATTTGTGTTTTGAGTTCAAAGCAGATTGAGATCAACTTTATCTTTCATTCTTTCAGGGTCAATGAAGTACCAGTCTGTGTGGGTTCATGCAATTGTTAAGAATGCTGGATGAGTGCTTTGTGCTATTTGTCTCAGCTCTTTGCCTTCTGAGTTCCAATTCCACCTAGATGCCAGTGGCCAGATTTAACCTGGCCGGCATGGTCAGGTAGGCCTAAAATTAGCTTTGTTGCTGTGGCCTTTTCCTATCGTAGATTGAAAAAAAAAGTGAGTATAGTCATGAGAATGACATTGGAAACTCTATCATAAAGTAGTTTATCATGCTACTACTGCTGTTTGTGAATCAAACATGTGGGTAAATGGCAAGGCAAATACTATCTTACATCTTTTAGTAGTGCTTTAGAGCTCTGATGCACATGTCAATGTTGATCTTCAGTTGCCTATTTATATACCACAGACTCTTAAAGAGTCTGGGTTACTCTTCTGTTGCCTTATAAATCATTGTTCTTATTTAGAAATCATTATCATAATTCTCTTGGTGCACTGAGTTTGTGACTCAGCCTCAAAGCCTAGTTGAAACAATTTTACTTGATTTATATTGATATTGCATGTCAAATGATAAACAGCAAAGATAAAGCAGCAGAAAGAATGATGCAAAGATGTTATGGATTTATTTTCCTGTTCATTCTCATCATTCTCAGCACTATCTCTCAGATCTAGTTTGTATTCTGCTAATTTTAAACATTGCTGGTGTTCTTTTTTTAAAACTATCTGTTTTGATTTATAGTTGAAATCATTTTGCATCAGGAGTAACTTTGAGAAAGGTAAAAACTCTCATATTTGGTGGGCATCTTGCTTAACAATTAAAATTTGTTTCTTTCACTTACTTTGCTACAAAATGATTACATTATTAAGACAGTGTAACTAGAAGATTGATAAAATTAGTATCAATTGGTTAAACCTTGCATGGTTGCAGTCACTACCATCACCATAACTACTATCTCTACCATCACCATAACTACTATCTCTACCATCACCAATGCCATCACCACCATTATTATTATCATCCTACTCATTTTTTGTTGCTTACATGTGTAGATGTATGTGCAATACAGTATTCTGTTGTTGACTATATGTTATCTCATTTGTATTTTATCTTTTAACCCTTTTGCATTTAAACTGGCTATATCAGACCAAAATATTTTTCCTGTTTTATGTGCAAACCAGCCAGATCGGGCCTCTCACACCTACCCTAAAATGTCATTCTGAAAATAAATAATCACATCATTGAAATCTCAAAGCTACAAGATAATGCTTGATTAATTCCAAACAATGCGAATAAATAAGCATTACATTTGATGGAATAATCAGAATGTTAATAGGTTAAGGACTAATCCATCTGTTTGATTATATCTTCCCTATATTTGGTCTTTCTTTTTCATACTGACATCATAAGACTTCTTTGGTCTGGGTAGCTTGTACCACAAAGTTCCACTGCTTTTCCATTTTACATATATCAATCTATTCCTATTACATTCCATTAGATTATGTTCCCTTCCTGTATATCTTGATGCACATTTGCTTTCTTTATTCAACTGAGTTTAAGAAATTATTTTTGTTCATTCAATTAACCATTCACAACTTACTTTTTTCCAGTTGTTGTAGATCTACAGTCACTGCCATACATTATCATAATTCTAACTTAGATCTAAGAATTGTTACCTCTGATAGCAACTATATCATCCACTTCCAAAACCACTTCACTATCAGTATCATTACTATAATCCACATACAACACTAATCATATCACCCAGATAACACAATACCTACCATTGGTCATCCAAGTATTCATGCTATTCAGCCAATGTTGATTATGTTGCTAGCTCTTCCTGTACATTTGATGCAAATAAAGTTTTGCTTTTGTGTCATTCTGCCACAGATTATTGCATCTTCAAAGGACCCTTTGATTGCACTGTCTACATTATTGAGATCTTGCTTAATACGCAAGGCAATTTTTTTTTTTTGATGCTGTTGAAACTAAATGGCTCCCATTACTTTGTGTTGGTCATGGTCTCAGGGAATTTTGACTCAAAGTTGTTTATCCAAGTTTCAAAGTTCTTGTTGCAGCTCTTGGCTTGTTTTCATTCTGAAGTTTTTATGAATGTCTGGTTATGAACTCTTTAGATGTTTAGATCAAGTGAAAAGAGTAGAGAACTTGCTGCATAGTTTCCTGTTTCTTCCAGCTTCACATTAAATTAACATCCATTTTTCAGTCTATTAATAATCAGACATTTTGTGAGTTGCAGCAAAGAATGCCAGTTCTTCTAATTTATCACTCTTTACAGTTCTCATCTTTTAAATTTATTGTACAAAACTGTTCAGTTAATTTGTAAGTTTGTTTAATTAGTCACTTTTTTTCTGTATTTAAGGTAGTAAATTAGCCAAATTCTACTTAAATAAATATAGTGTTATTTGTAAACTATAATAATATATTTTTTAATATTCAAATTTTAATTTTAGCTGCAATATTTAAAGTAAGAAGTTTCTTATTCTTTACTTTACTAGAAGTAATAGCTTGTTCTATACTTTTACAGGTGTAATAACTTGTCCTGTACTTTTCCAGGTTTATAATCTTAAGAATATGACTTTCCATGCTTGCATTTTTCCATGTAATATGTGTGTGTGTGTGTGTGTGTGTGTCACTACTTCATGATCCGTATTAATTTGTTTACACCACTGTAACTTAATGGTTTGTCAAGAGAGAATGATAGAACAAGTAAAAAAAAATGTGCTGGGATTGATTTGTTTTATTAACCCCTTTAAAATGTTCCAATGACTGAAACAAGTAAAAGATGATGAAAAGAGGTATAAAGATTAATTTTGACATTGTGTCATGAGCTGATAATGTCTCTTACCAAATTGAGGCCTTCTCATTTATCTTATAATGAAGACAATTATGAGTTCATGGCTATGATAATAATGGAGTAAAGAATACTTATATAACCATTCTATCAAGGATTTTACATAGAACTATGATGGAAGAGAATTTTAAAGCAATTAAATTCCTTGGATACAGAATCTGGGAATTATTAACATTAACACCTATATTTTTGCAAGAGCTTTTCTTTTTATAAAACTGAATGTCTAGACTATGATTAGGCAAAATACTAAAGTTTGAGTTGTGATATTTTTTTAAATTTAAAATCATGCTTTATGAATATATAATCAATATGCTCTATATCAGCATTTTTCAAACTTTTTTGTTGCAACCCTTTTTATTTATCTTGTGACCCACAGTTTTAAAAACACTGGTTTATATTCTGCATTTTGCACCCACTTGTGTTTTTTTTCTTCTTTCCTTCTTTTTTTGTTGTGACCCATTTTATTTATCTGGCGACCCACTGAAGGGTCGGGAACCACAGTTTGAAAAACACTGCTCTGTATAATTGTTTTTTAGTTATAGGGTTAGGATTTCACTTCTAAAACAAGTTGTCATTGCCTAGTTAATTATGTCCATTGAGCTTGCTTTGTTATTCCCAAGTGCCATCAGTTTGAAATGTAAGGGAGTTGTCTGATTCTTTTCAACTACTGTCCTTGTTTAGAGTGTTTTGGCTCCGATTTTGCTAAGTGATATGTCTCAAATGGAGGCAGCTTGCTTGTGAAAGTGAATTATTAGTAAAATATGGATTATCTCCTTTGTTGATTATTATTTTCTTGCAAACATTTGAATGAACAATATGCTAACTCTATAACACCTCTTGTTAATAATTCCTGCTACTTCAAATACCATACTCTTTTGAAGAGAGAACAACAAAATCTTGGATGCGACTCTGAAAATTCTTTCGATTTGAACATTATTGCATGCAAGTAGTTATAATATCTGGTGCTCATTGCACAATATATTTGTGAATAACACTGTGGATGTGTGTGAATGAATGAATGAAGGTGGGACATATGATCCCTGCTGTCTGTACAAATTACGACTTACTATCACTCATGCTTGTCACACAAATTATGTAACCTGGCACCATCAAATTGACTATCACCTTTCTTGGTAACAATTGTCACCACACATTGTAGAATTTCAACAAACTGATCTGCTTCACCATGTGGCACTTCCAATCAAGAAATTGTTGCCACTAAGATAGCTAACACAAACATGCAACTGAACTCACCTATGGAGGCCTAAATGCTCT
Source organism: Octopus bimaculoides (assembly GCF_046866305.1). Classification (NCBI taxonomy): domain Eukaryota; kingdom Metazoa; phylum Mollusca; class Cephalopoda; order Octopoda; family Octopodidae; genus Octopus; species Octopus bimaculoides. The sequence continues at coordinate 114,491,624 of NC_142933.1, read as the reverse complement.
CACTTAGAAGCCATTTAAAATTTCTTTTACGTTCTCTTCATTCTGACTCCAAACATCTAATGATGTGGATGTGTGTTCTACACTCATGTAACTTTAAGTAATGTGGATCTGAGGCAACCTGTTACTCTTGAAAGTGGAGTTGCTAGAATAAGAATGGGTTGGGCAAAGTTCCGAGAACTTCTACCTTTGTTGGTAACTAAGGGCCTCTCCTTCAGAGTGAAAGGCAGGTTGTACGATGCCTGTGTATGTACAGCTATGTTACATGGCAGTGAAACCTGGGCTATGACTGCAGAGGACTTGCTTTAAGAGGAAAAGTGGGTATAAGAGGCATCAGATGTTGTGTGCAGGAGAGAAGACTGTGCTAGTTTGGTCTTGTGGTGCATATGGATGAGGACAGCTACATAAAGAAGTGCTGAAGTCTAATTGTGGAGGGAACCTGTGGAAAGGGTAGACCCAGGAAGATGCAGGTCAAGGTGGTGAGAAAGGATCTTCAGATGCTGGGCCTCACTGAGGAAATGACAAATGACTGGGAGTTGTGGTGATTTGCTGTATTTGAAAAGACATGTCAAGCTAAGTAAAATCGCTGTCTTCCATACATAAAAGCTTGTCTTTCTGGTACCAGTGCCACATAAAAAACACTTGTGCCAGTGCTGTGTAAGTGCACCCATGCCAGTGGCACATAAAAAAGCATCCAGCTGTAGAAATCATTCCACAACAGACAATTGGAGTCTGGACAGCTCTTCAGCTGGCCAACTCCATGTCAAACTGTCCAACTCATGCCAACATGGAAAATGGACGTTAAACAATGGTGATGATTATGCGTATGGCCTGGTGATTAGGGTGTTGCACTCCTGATCATAATGTCATAATTTTATCCAAAGGTTTGATTCCTGGACCAGGTAGTATGTTATTTCCTTGAGCAAGGCACTTCATTTCACTTTATTTCTTTCAGTTTAAATGATTATCAGCCAAGTGTTGGTGGAGCCTTAAATCTCTTCAGCTGTCACATCCCAGCTGGGTCATGTCAGGATGGGCTGAGGGAGTATTTGTTTGCTCATTATTTCATAGTAAATACATAAAACGACTACTGAAAACATGTTGTATGTTATGAAGTTGTCCTTGATCCTGAGTGACAGCCAGTTTAAGACAATTTGATTCCTTTACATCAAACAGTCTTATCTCATCTCACCTTCATTACCCACTTAATTTTAGGAGGGTTGTGGTGGGGGGCAGAGTCCTCAAGCACACCTTGGGTCCTGTCAGAAGTAACAATCTCTAACTGGTCTGGCTGGATCGTTAAGTGAGACTAACCAAACTCATGGATATTATCCAACTGTCTTGCTCATGATCTTCCCCTGCATCTCTTGCCAGTTGCTTTTGCCTGTAAAACCTGTCCGGTAATTTCCCCAAAGCATACTTACCATATGTCTATGGTATCAAAACTGTGACCTCTCAATTTGGAGAAGTAGGCTCTCCCTGGAGCACCTCTCAGATCTCTGAGTTATGCATTCTATTAAGTAATGTTACTCCGAAGAATCTTTGGAGAACCCCCCATGTCAGGTACTAGTATTCATGCCCTTACTCTTTTGGTCACTACTCAAGATTCATCACCATAGATAAGGGTAGGCATGAACACTGGATTGAAGATAGTGAGTTTGGCTTTTACATGTAACTCCCTTCTTCAGATGACCGAATGTTGAAGCTAACACATTACATACAGTCTCTTTACTTTAGAATATTTCAGTTTTGTATTTGGTTTAAAAGATTTTTGATGTGAACTAATGTACTGAAGCAGATTTTGTATCTCAGGAGGGCCATTATACCAATAATAAACACACACATTGATTCTATTTCACTTATTATTCATTAATACTCCAGTTCAGGGCATGGCATTGAGGAGGTCACGAATGATGATGAAAGGACTTTGACAAGCATAACTAATTTAGTAACTGAATGATTAACCAAACAACTGTTTAGTTAGCTGGTTAAACAGTTAACCAATTAAATAATAAAGAAGTGAAATTGAACCAGTGTATGTTTGTTATTGGTGTAATGACACTCTTGAGATACAATAAAATTCTTTATACCCTTCAATAAAATGAAAAAGACCAAGAAATAATTTTTTTCTGTACATTGATAATTTTGGTGTTAGAAATGTTGAAAGATAAGTCATGTTTTGTTTTTCTCTCATGATTGTTAGGAAAGAAATCTAAAATATATGAATCACAAAATATGATTTCTCCTAAGTTTGTATCTCAGAATAAATATACAACCTTCAAATTTATTAGCATTCTCTTGATTTAGTTGAATAGTTACTTGAAAACAGTGGACTTTGTATCATCCCTAATTTCACATTGAAAGAATTGTAAAAAGAACTGAAAGATATCATTTAGTGTAGAGTATTATCTTACTTTATAAGAAGGATCTAGGATCCATATTATTTCTATCACTCTCCTCATCTAATATATCATGCTTCTAGATCATAACTGAAGTTACCAGACTGGATTCATGTTGTGTATTTTCTTTAGTCAATCCAAGTTATCCCTTTCCAAAAATTTCATCCCTCTAATATGGTTTCTAAACCTTTGCTGCAAATTCCATCTGTTCCACATTTTCTTGCCTGGTTCCCTTATTACAATCATTCAGTATAACTAAAGCAGATAAATTACACTTCCAGTCATGACAGTTCCAGGTGAATTCCTCCCTCTATGTTTTTATTGAAAATATTTTTCAAAGCAGTCACTATCCTATTGGCTTATGTTTAACATGTTGCTAATGTTGGTCTTTCTTCAAATATTCAATTTAGCAAAATGTTTTGAAATTAATGTTTGGCTTAGTTATCTAATTTAGTTGATCTCTAATAGAACATTAAATTATTTGAACTTTTAGAGTTTAAAAAAACTTTCTTATATTATCTTTAATTACATTTAATCATATCTCAAGATCTAAATGATTAAAACCTGCTTCTGTTTCTTTTATAATTATTGAGGGGTATAGATGAAAAATGTCAATTAATAAACAAAAGGGATTCATTCAGAAATTTAAGCATATTGAATAAATACATAAGTCACACAAAGTATCAACATCTTTTAATGCATATAAAATTTCTGAAAGATCCTTCTTAATGTCACCCTGGAATTAAAAGTTTTAAGTTAATATTATCACAAAAATGTTTGGTAATAACCCCTTTCAAATGTCATTAAAAATGATTTGATGAACAAATGAAATTCTATGAACAAGCTTCTAATAATTTACTTCTTAGGTTTTTTTACTTTGGATAAGAATATAATGATCATAAAATCTTTTGTATTAAAGACATGCTTTAAACATGGATATTTCTTATTGTTTTTATTTCATTGTTTAGATATTCCAGTAATATGTATTTAAATCTAAGTTTAACTTTTTTTTTTTTTTCAGGTAAGCACATTTATTTAAAGAAATCGAAATCAAGAAACTGGTTGATTATTCATCATTTTCAAGTTATATTCAAACATGGTGCTTATTTTCTGAGAAGTAGGTTTGAATTTTAATATTTAACTCACTCCTAATTTTAACTGTTTTTTTTAGAGACCTCTTTCTATTCATTTTCAATGGCACAGTGGCTCTGCATAAACATTGCTGGGTGGCATAATGAACTCTCAGTGACTTTTTAATATTTAAATTTAATTCTAAAAAGATTGTACTTTTTATCACATGCATAAAATATTTTAATAAAAATCAACAATGTTTGTTGAAGCGAAAATGTATATACTTGTATTGTTTTACATCTTGTAAAGAGTGATATCTTTTGCTATTCTGTTAACATTTTATTGTATTTTCCAACATAGAAGTCAGTGTAGTATATAATGTAAACACGTAGTGTAAATATTCAAATATTGTCACTATCCTTTCAAATACTGCTGTATTTCATATGGAATTTTTGGTCTGCCAAAGTTTTCTTGGTGTATATGTCAGCCTACAATTTTTGATTGTAAATTTTGGTCTGAGAATTTTGATCTGTATGCTGGAAAATACAAAGAAAGTACAAAATAGTTTTAACTGAGAGGGTGACTTCTTTAAGCTCAAGTAAAGTTGGTTGTAGGCAGTTTTAAAGTTAGATATTTTAGAAATGAAATAAACAGGGATGTCTAAAGAATTATATGAAAGATAAATTGTATAAATAACAATGGTAATTTGTTAGGTGCCAACAAATTTTGATTTATTGTTAGAACAATGCCAATGGGAAAATACATTACAATTTCTATTTACAATCACAACAATATGATTCATCTTAGAGATTTATTTTGTATAGTATTGTTATTTCTATTTTCATTCAGAAGTTCTTATTCAGCTGTTCTTGGTCCAGCTTCATTCGACTTCCACTGTTCATATTTATCTATTTGTATTTTCTGATTTGATTATCATTGGTTATTTTTAATTAACAATTAAAATTACTGTGAATATTCATTATTGCTCTCTAATCTATTCATATTTTTTAATATGTCTCTGACATCTGTGAATAACTCAGTTTAAATGGAATAATAGTAATAATTGCTTTCACCATCGTTTTTTACTTTGCACTTTTTAATTCACATTTTTTTTTTACTTTGATGTTATTTTTTCATCACACTGTAGTTTTCTGTCCTTTTTCCTTCCTATAATTTACTTCTTATGTTTCTTTCATTTGATTTTCTGCTTTCACCACCTGCTGCTATTTCTTTCCACTTTCTCACTCCCTTAGACATCTGAAAATGAGAATATCTCCTCCCAGATGTCTCTGTATCACCTCCTAGATGTTTCCCCAATGTCTCTGTTTCGTCTTTGATGTCTCTATCTATTCCCTCACTCCCTGATGTCTCTATCCCCTCCCTCTCTGATGTATCTGTTTATACACCCCTCTTTCTTTCTGATGTCTCTCTTTCTATTCCTCTCTCTGATGCTTCTATTTATCCCTCCACCTTTATGGTGATTCTGTTGCCCCCTCTCTTATGTTTCTTCTACTTTCTCTCTGATGTTTCTATCAATTTCCTCTTTCAATGTCTCTATTCTCCTTTCTCTGATGTCTCTTACTTCCTCATCTGATGTATCTATTTCCCTTTTCTAATATCTTCACATTCTTATGTCTCTGTTCCCCATTTCCTTGTGTTTCTTTCCTCCCTCTCTCTTATATAATACATCTCTCTCTCTCATTCTCTTATGTTTCTATACCTTTTCTTCATTGTCTCTATTCCACTCTTCACTTCTCTGATATCTCTCTTTCTGCTTTCTCTTCAGTTATTCACTTCCTTCCAGCCTTCTGATTATGTGTCTGTCACTCTAAGCGTTAATTGCTGTACAACTATATGATTATGGAAGATAATAGCTGGTATTGTTAACAGAAATCATTTAATATCTCTGTAACAAGCTGTGCACTGATTTTTGTTGTTTCTCAATAAAAGAAACAAATTGTCCTATGAATGGAATGTTTAGAAACAAAATTTCATTGGTTTATATCTCTTTCTTGTAACAATTTCATATAATTCATACACTTGCATTAATTGAAGTATTCCACTGTAAAATAGTGTTGTATATGTTTACTGAGGCAGCAAAATAATATTCACAAATTTGAATAAATCTGGTATTCTCTGCGATTAATAGGAATTCTAACATTTTGAGTGGAACCCTTCTTCAGAGATCTATGAAGAATCAATGGGTTATCTAAGTTTCAATGATACAAACTGGCAATAGTTTCTTTGAAGTTTTTTTCCCTCTAGTAAAATATCTTGGTTTGTTGTCTGAATATATAATTCTAGTAATGAGGCTTTGAACTTCTAATCTTTGGGTTTTTAATCTTAATCATTCAGCTGTTTTGCCTAAATGTGGGTGTGTAGTTTTTACTTATTCTGCAGTGACATTATTATATTTTGTTGAGAGTATCTACCAGTATAGTTTGGTTATTTGAATTATACTGGAAAAATTTGTTATGTTAAATATCACAGCTTCTATGAAACATAGTGTCAAATTAATCTATTGGAAAGGCTATAAGAATGTTGTAGTTAAATGGGGGAAAATTAATGTAGTGAGTAAACACCTCCCCTTTTTTTAAAATCAAAATAAATTATAGTAACTGTGAGGAGAAAATTTATTAGCTTTAACCCTTTAGCATTTAAACTGGCTAAGTCCAGCCTATATAGTCAGCTTTGTTTTGTGTTCAAACCAAGTCAGATTCAGCCCCTCACATCTACTGTGCAATGTCTTTCTAAAAACAAACAATGACATCATAAAAACTGAAAGCTACGAGATAGTGCTTGATTAATTTAAAACAATGTGAATAAATAGGCATTATATTTGAGGAAGTAATCTGAATGCTAAAAGTTTAATGTCAGAAAATTTAGAAGCACTACCGAGTTCTTTGGGTTCCTTTAGCAGGTTCCAATCTGTTGTATTTGCATCAAGTCTTTTGTCTGAAGATAGCTCAATATCTTGATGTGCTGCTTTATATCTTCATATTGATGCAGTAGATGTGTTATTGTTCCTTCCTATCTCTTTCTTTCTGCTTAAGTTTTGGAAATCCTGCAAGTGTCACGGGTATTGCTCTTCAGCTGATTGAACCATAAAAAGATAAAAATCTTATGTGATTGAAAACTTAACTAAAATAAGTTATATTTGACAAATAACATTAAAGAGCTGTACAGCTTCTGTATAAAATGCGATTGCCAAAGAGATTTAATTCTAAGTATAAAATACTGTGAAAGTGTTTAAGAGTGATGGAAAAGCAAGTACTTAAGTGGGTTCTAGTCAGGAGTTGTAATAAAGTTAACAATGTAGTTGTAATAATAGCAGAAGGTATATATTGTTTTATGACAGGCCAATGGTGAACGTGTATGTTGTGATGCATATTAATAATGTCTCAAATAGGGTTACTAGCTGTTTAAAACTGAAATATGTTTTGGCTCTAACAGTTAAAGGCATTTTAGAAATAATTAGACTGGTTTTTATGTGTATTAAAAAATAAATGTTTATCCAAAAGTTCTTTAAAAGGTTAATCTCCAATCACTTGAAGTAACTGATAAAATCACTTAGTGACTTAAAGGTGGCTGCAAAGTTTTATTGTGTACTGGTCTCCAACTAATTTATTCATTAAAAGAAAATTTCAATCTTCACTTAAACATTTTCAAATGAAAATGCTAAATTCTAATTTTCTTCTTCTTTTTTTTTCATTTCTATATTTGCTTATTGCCCTGAAGATTCAGTAATCTGCAGCTTAAAAGTTACATTACTTGTACAAACTATGATGATAGGTGTTGAGGTGCAATTTCTGTTTTTAAAGATTCAAGTAGTTGACACATGCTTTTAAAGATTAATATTTTGATGAAATAACGACTGTGAAAATGGTAATAACTAGATTGCTGAGGGTGGAGGTTGTAATCATGGTGGAGTGATAATAAGGTGCTGCAGAATATTGCATATTTCTCATTATCATGTAGTCATGTGTTGATATAATTGACATTGCAGTCATTAGTGCTAGCTACTTTAAAGCTCTTGTGATACCAACCCACATGAGACTATCGTTGATCCTACAACAGAAAACCTCTCATTTTAAAGTGATCATGTTTAAATTAAAACCTGTAGGGAATTATAAATTCTGGCCTGCATAAACAAAAGTGGAAGATAACATTTAACAATAGTTTTATTTACATTCTCCTCTGGTTGATCAATCAATATAACCATGACAAGCTATTCCAACCATTATAAATAATGGACATGGTACATGAGGGATTTGCTACAAATCTACCATAATTTCACATAAAAATATTTTGTTCAAAACACAGACCTAAAGACGAAAAGTTATTTTAGTAAATCTCTCTAAATTCACTCTTTTTTTTGAAACTAATTGAAACAATATACACACAAAAGCATTAACATACAAAATCATTTCATTGTGCTGCTTAGTGTCTGTGGTTTTGATATAACTATATCTGAGTGTCTATATTTCAAACTTTTCAGTGTCTGCATTTATATGTATGCATTTTATTTATTCGTGTTGTGGACATAATCTTTCATTTGTATCTGATGTAATATCTTGTAACCCTTTGGGGGTCTTTGTATTTTAGTGATTGAAAGATAAATATAATGGAATGGTTTGCCATTTATCTCTTTAAATCTGTGTACATGTGTGTAGGAGGAATGAGTTCACTTGACTAGCTCTAACTCTCAATTTAATTTCACATTTTTAATCGATAACAGTGCACTTGTGCTGAACATTTTGCAAAAAGTTTATTGTAGGGATTTGACTTCAGCACTGCAAAATAATTGCTTGTTAATCAAACATTGATACTGCCCATTACAACAGTATATTATTGAAACCAACTCTTAGCATTTATTTACAGGCTGTTCTGAAGCAGTAAGAGTTAAGTATTTTGCATATAGACAAAGTAAATTTGTGACAAACCGTTAATCTTTCAACTGTTTGTCATGTCATCAACCTGGCAACCTGTCACTTTTTTGTAAATGATTGGAACTAAAAAAATGTATCATAAACATATTTTGCTAATTAAGAAACTGTCTAAACCAGTCACAGGCATACTGTAGCATGCAGGACTTTCTGAATAGAATGAATAGAATGCATAACTTGAATTTATCTTGAATTTTTTTAGTAGTGCAGCCCACCTGATGATGAACCATGTCTCATGCAGCCTATGAGATTGCCTATGCCTGCTCTAAGTTGTCAAGCACAAAAATTGCATATTTTCCCAAGAGCTTCAAAAGTAAAAGTATGTTCTCAGGACGTTGTAATGGAAAGTTTAAAGGGTCATGATTAATGCTCCTGAAAACAAAGAATATTATTCCAAATCATCTTAAAATATATCTAGGCAATCTACAACTATGTACTATTAATTAACTGAAAACTTAACAAAGTCTGTTGAGATAAATCAAATTATAGTTATTACATAATTAAACTGATTTTAATGTATTTTTGGTTCACTGGCTTTTATTCTGTGGTTACACCATGCCATTAATGAACAAACTATCTTTTCTTAAACATCTGTCCATCAAAGACAATATAATTTTTATTGAACTATTAAGCTGCCATAGATTAAAAAAAAAAAACTGCAAACAAGACAAAGAAGAAGCCTCTATGTGGCTGCTTGGTATGCTAGAAATATCAGTCAAATCTTCCTCAAATCATACCTTACCATCTTAAAGTAAAGATACTTAGGATAATTTAGCCCTTGGGTATCAGCTTCATTAAGCTGATTTGAAGTTAAACTCCAACAATAACACCAACAACAACAATTGTGAAATGACTTTCTTGTATTTGCTGGTAAACAGGAAGTGAGTTGAATTATATTTACTGGTGGTAATTAGACATAAAACCATAAATTTCTAGGAGAATGAGATTGTGTGACATTCTTGACTTTCTCAAAAGCATTAACAACATAAATGGTCTTAATTGACTTCAAGTAGGACTTCAAACTGATTACAAGTGGAATATAGTATTTTTTCCCATTCTTCTTCTTCTGAAGAATGCATATATCTTGGTGATCTGTTCATTTGGAATCCTGAGTCACAAAAATTCATAACATGTTTCTTTGAGTGTATACGCCAGGCAGTGAACCGGTACAAGGTTGTAGTCCAGTCAGGTCATCATCATGGTATTTCCTTTCTATAAATAGAAATCTAATGGTGGTGGTGGGGGTACACTGAGTTGGGGGTGAAAAATTGCTTAGTCTTAAAAGTTGACCTGGAAATATTTGTTTTTTTATGTAAACATTGAAAGCAAATAATTTATGGGTGCAGCTGTTTCTAAGTAAATATGTCTTGGTTGTTTCAAAGGGATTTAATTTTTTGAAGATATTTTCTTAGAATTGGTCATATATATATTTTTTTGAATAGAAAGAGAAACAGCTCAGTTTTTATTGCTTTAGGTTCCAAAGAGTCACTTTTAACCTTTCTTTAGAGAACTTCTCAGAGGTTTTTGGTTTTCTTTTCACTAAGAGTGCAGTGTTTTTATTTCATTTTAAAGAAGAAAATAAAAGAAATATCAATTGGGGTATAATAAAAATAAAAAAAGTAAGTTATTTATCAAATGTTATTAATGTGGTGTAACTAATATGGCTAACATGGAGATTAATTTTCCATTTAGTTAAGTAAATGAGATGTGCTGCACAGTAGGTTTGAACCTGGAGTCACATGGGGGAAGTGAATGTCTTGGCCACATAGCCATGCCTGACCCATGTTATTTGTTAATATTTGTTATTTAACAAGAATAAGAAATCATCCTATACTAAAGTGAAGAAAACATCACTTTTATGAATCAAAGCTGTTACTTTATTCAGTTTTAGTAACATTAAACAGCTGAGCCAAATTTACTTTCCAAACGTTTACAGAACCCTGGCACATTTCAGGCAATTTTATCAGAATTTCTAGTATCGATATTTGCTAATGCAGTTAATTGAGGTATGTAGAATACAATATTGTATCCAGAGAGACAAAAACACTGATATCCGTTATGAAGTGATCTTGGAATTGGAGGGTTGTTCTTATATGAGAAGTCAATCTCTGTGGATCACTTAATTGTTTCCCTAACTGTTTTTATTTGGAGGGAATTGGTTGCTGTCATGTTTGTTTGTCATGAGGGTCACTCTGTTCATTGTTTTCAAAGATAATCAAGTATTTGGTTTGTTTGCTGAGCAGCTTTGTATAACATGAGAGTTTAATGGAGCAAACTGGAAAATCTGAAGTGAGAGTTCAAATCATTTGTTCTCTGATTAAACCTAAAACCACATTATTTGTTTCCAGGATTACTTGATGACAAAGGTGAGCGTGTGGAGAGAGTAAATCCAACACTTTATGTAAATTTTAGATAAGACTTGTATAAATAGCTGGATTATCCCAGCAAGTGATTCAAATGTGGCTGGAGTAAGGAGCAAATTTTTTCCACACTTTTTGATCCTCCTCCACATAGTTCTCTTTTCTGTCTCCATTCTTTCCTTTCTTTTTTTTTTTTTTTGGTAGGAGGGGTACTTATTTTCTGTATTATTCTAAGTTTTATGCAATCAATGCTCTTTCTGCAAAAATCAATATATTAACCTCATTTTTCCTGTGTTTTGCCTCTACTTTGGTAATACTATTTTTTTTTTTTGATAGGAAGGACTGTGAAAACCTTGTGTGTGTGTGTGTGTTCCTTTGGTAGGAAGAAAGGGTAAATAAGGTAGTCCACAACACCTTCATGTTCCTACTACCAAATAGTTATTTTATCAATGCTGACATTTGATTGGATCCAGGTTTGAGTTCAGCAAGTACTTAGAAGGAAAAACAAAAACTAAAAGAAAAAAGCAGCACAAAACAAAACGGTTCTTTATGAATGTTTTCTCTGAATATTCCTATCTTCTGCAAAATAACACACCTTTTTTCTATTAGAGAAAAAAAAAATGTATTTTCTTTTTACCGTTTTTTTCTTTCCTCTATCCACCCCCCTTTCTTATTTTTAAATGTTTTATCTTACTTCTCAGGGGATATTTTTGGTATTAAAGGAAATCTTTGTTTCAGTTCTTTTACAGTTATTTTGGTGGGGAGAGCAGTGATATTACAATGCTGCATAGTAGGGTAGTAGTGTGAAGGAAGTGATGGTTGAATGAAAAATTCTGGGTTATTTTTCTAATTTTAGGGAGAAAACTGCATTACTGAGTTTACAGATGTTTTTGCATCACTGACTTTATCAGTCAAGGGAAATCTTATTCAGTTGAGCATCTTATTGAAAAATGTGATGGTGGTGGTGGTGGAGGATTCACTATTGCTGTGACTGATGGTGATGATTGTGATAGATTTCCTATTGTTGTTACTGATGAAGGTGGTGGTGATGATGGTTGGTGTGGCATTGTGTGTAGTGGCAGGAATAGTAGTTGGTGGTGGTGGCGGTTGTTGAAAAGGTTGAAAGAGGGGTGAGCAGCAGCATTTCACACTAAGATTGTTGCAGTGTGTGTAGGGAACACTTTAAACTATTTTGTGGGGAACTGAGGTGGAGTTGCTTTTTTTTTTTTTTGTTTTTACTTATTTTTTTTATTCATTGTTTCGTTTTTGAATTTTTAACTATTATTGAATTCTTTCAATATTATTGCCTGCCTATTACTATAAGCATCACATATATGTTAGGAAATATTTTATTTTACCTTTTTTTTTTCCCAAAGATTTTTCTCTAAATGTGTGGTGTTTGCAATTTGGCTCCATTTCCAATTTTTGCATTTTTGTTTTTTGAATTCCATGTGAAAATTGATTTTCTTTTTTTTTATGTGTTCTATACAATTGCAAAGTATTAAGTATATTAGGGAAGAGAAATTGGATGATGTAATATACAAGCATTACCCATTGGCATTTTGAATGTAAGTGAATTGATTGGAATGGCTTCTATAGAGAATTGTGTCATGGACTGTGTTTGTTGGGAACTCACATTTCTTACTCTATGCACCCAATTTCATACTGATATTGATTTTTATGTTTTTTTTTTTAAATATTTGCTCACTAAGCGAGTCTCAAAAGAGGAATAAAACCATCAAGAGAAAATGGAGACAGGAAATTGGAGAGAGAGAGATGGAAAGAGAGAGAGAGAATGACTGATCACCAGAAACTGAGCTATTTGTACTTCACTTTAAACTTGACAGGGAAATCAAGTAAAATTAGAAATCTCTTCATTTCCTCCTTAATTTGTTATAGAATTAATTGACATTTTTTGTACTCAGTGTGATGAGATAATTCTTTAATTTTCTAGCATTTTGATTGGAGGATATATGATAGCTTCGTTGGGGGAGGAGGTAAATTTGTGCTACCTTGAAATATTTTGCAAGTGTATGTGTGAGTGTGTGCATGCCTCTCATATCTTTTTTATCGTTAACTTCTTAAGTCATTGGACTGTGGCCATGCTGGGGCATTGCCTTGAAGAATTTTTAGTTGAATGAATTGATCCCTGAACTTTCTTTTCAAAGCCTAGTACTTAGTCTATTGGTCTTTTTTGCTGAACTACTAAGTTACAGGGATATAAATACACCAACACAGGTCGTCAAGTGGCAGTTCGGGACAAACACACACACACACACACACACACACAACAACAGGCTTCTTTCAGTTTTCGTCTACCAAATTCACTCATAAGGCTTTGGTCAGCCTGAGGCTGTGGTAGAAGACACTTGCCCTAGGTACCACACATTGGAACTGAACCTGGAACCAGAGTCCATTCTGTGGTAAGTTCTCAAACTGGGTCTCTGGTTTACAAATAGCTTCAGTCTTCCCTCCCGCTCAAATACCTCTGTGATGGGTCATGGACACTGTCTTTTCTTGAGCAAAAGATGAAATAAATCATCATCATTTAATGTCTGTTTTCCATGCTGCCATGAGTTTGACCAAAAACTGGTAAGCTGGGAGCTGCATCAGGTTCCAATCTGATTTGGCAAGGTTTCTATGGCTGGATGCCCTTCCTAATACCAACCATTCCGAAGGTGTAGTGGGTGTTTTTTATGTGCCATCTACCTGACACTGACATTGGCCACAACTGCGGTCTCGCCTGGCTTGACAGGTCCACACAGCATGGTGTATTGCCAAAGGTCTCTGTCACCTGTCACTGCCTCCATGAGGCTCAATGCTTGAACGGTGCTTTTTATGTGCCACTGGTACAGGTGCCAGTCAGACAGCATTGGCATCAGCCATGACTAAGATTTCACTTGGCTTGACAGGTCTTCACAAGCACAGCATATTGCCCAACATTTGAAGGGTGCTTTTAACAGGCCAGTTACGCAACAAAATGAATAACTAAATAAGCATGCTACACTTGCACATTTGCAACAACAGGATCACTGATGTAAAACAACTCTGTGTGTGTGTGTTTTCTGTTTGGAACTGCTTGCTTCACAAGTCACATGATCTGAGATCATGTGTTGAAGTTGAAAGAATTCCTTTGTGAAAGAGCCAGTTAAGAAAGAACACACCAATATTGTGAAAGTGTGTTGGTGACTAGGTTGCAAAAGTGCGTGGAAACTATGATACTTCATTGTATATAACATATTTATTTACTCATGCGTAATGTGAGAAATTTAATACAAAACATCAGAGTGAGAAGTGACAGGTAGCATTATACTCAACTTTTTTTTTTTAAGTGTATGTGTATATATATATATATATATATATATATATATATATATATTCTGATATTCAATTAGTTAAAGTGGGTGACCAGATATTATATTTGAAATTGCATTGAAATATGTATGATATTATCACGAAATAACTGAAAGTGAATGCAACAGGAATTTGAGTTACAAATAGAATAAAATAACTATATACATGTATACAGGGTGATTCAAAAGTCGCCATACATAAGAACAATTTATTATTTTTTTAATAAGAAATAGCTTTTTTATTTAACTGTTTCTTATAAAAAAAAAAAATCCCATGTATGGTGACTTTTGAATCACCCTGTACGTGCGTGTGTGTATGTATATGTATGTGTGTGTGTATATATGTGTATGTGTGTGTATATATATGTGTATGTGTGTGTATATATATGTATATGTGTGTGTATATATATGTATATGTGTGTGTATATATATGTATATGTGTGTGTATGTATATGTGTGTGTATATATATGTGTACATGTGTATATATATATATATATATTGGGTTGGTGCATAATTATTGCTGCTTTTTTTCAACAAATTTTATTTTACAAAAACAATAACATGTAACAAAAACATGTTTAAATGATTATTCTGGAGCATATTCACCATCTACTTCAATTACTGCTTCCCATTGCTTAGCAGACGGTCAGACCGTCATTTAAAGATATTTTTGTTAAATATTGTTATTGTTTTTTGTTGAATAAAATTTGTTGGAAAAAGCCGCAAGAATTATGCACCAACCCAATATGTATGTGTGTGTGTATGTATATATATATATATATAGTTCAAAAAAACAATAACAAAAAAACCAAAAAAACAACAAAGTGAGGACGTGATATGGATAGTATTATTGGACGCTCAGGAAAGGAAAGAGAGAGTGTATGACGTTTCGGGCGTAGCCCTTCGTCGGAAAGATGGAAAGTTCGGAGAATGGAAGAACGGAGAAAGAGGAAAATGGTACCGATGCCCACGAGGTTACATTATGAAAAGACCGGAAGAGGAGGTGGTGGGGGAAAAGTTCTTTCTAAGATAGGAGAGTGAAAAAGGGAGATGAATCTGTGCGTGTGCGAAAGTCTGCGAGTGTGTGTGTGATAACAGAACGTGTGTGTGCGTATGTATGTGTGTGTGTGTGTGCATGCATGGTTTGGTGGTTTATCTGTGAGTGTGTTTGTGTGTGTGTGTGTGTGTGTGTGTATGACGTAGTGGAAGAAATTAGTAGCAGGACTGGTTAGTGGACGCTATAGACAGTGTAGGTAGAAGGTCAACAGGTGGTTATATAAGCATGGTTGTGTGGTTGAGAAATTTATTTCTGCAATCATGAGGTTTCTGGTTTAGTATCTCTGCATAGCATGACATCTTGGGCAAGTGTCTTCAACTACAGCCTCTGTCCTACCAAAGCCTTGAGAGTGGATTTAGTAACCAGAACCTGAAAGAAATCACTGTGTGTGCATGCATGCATGTACGTGCATGTATGCACGTGCATGCACGAATGGAAATATGTACATGTGTGCATGTCTCACCTTCTTTTGATATTACACAATAGTTGTAAATGAGTGTCACTGTTGTACAAGTGGTGTTCTTTGTTTCTAATATTCCATGAAAACATGTCTGGTGTTGGTGAAATATTACCTTAATTGGAAATAGGTGAAAGCTGGCAGCAGTAAAGGTATCCAGCTGTATAAAGTCTGCTTGAATGAATTCTATCTGACCCATGCAAGCATGGGGAAGTGGACGTTAAAAGACAATGGTGGTGATGTGTGTGTGTGTGTACACAAGCACTCATATACACACATTTGTAGAAGTGTGTGTGTATGTATGTATGTATATATAAAATGAAAATGAGCTAAACAAATGGCCATAGCAACAAACACAAATTAATACACAAAAGAAATTTTTGATTTCTTGAAATTATTTTTGGTTCTAGAGAGAGTACACCAGTTGGTTGGTGGCATTTGGTACTAACTACCAAGTCTGAAGAGGGGAATCTCAAGAATCAAGAATTCTCCAAAATTGACATGCTATCAGTCCAGTCTGATTGTTTGAAGATTTTTGAAACAGATTGGTGCTGGTGCCACTTAAAAAGCATCCTTGCTGGTGCTACCTTAACACACCTATGCTAGTGCTATGTAAATACACCTGTGCCAGTGGCATGTAAAAAAAAAATCACCCAGCACTCTTTGCTAAGTGGTTGGTGTTAGGAAGGTTATCCAGCCGTAGAAACCATGCCACAACAGACAGTTGTAGTCTGGGCCGCTCCCTGTTAGCCAGCTCCAGGTCAAACCCTGTTCAACCCATGCCAGCGTTGAAAGTGGATGTTAGTATCTTTTGAGTATTGTTGAGGAGCATTGTGCTTTCAGTGAACCAAGTCTGAAATTGGGTTTCAATTTCAGG
Source organism: Octopus bimaculoides (assembly GCF_046866305.1). NCBI lineage: Eukaryota > Metazoa > Mollusca > Cephalopoda > Octopoda > Octopodidae > Octopus > Octopus bimaculoides. Next base: position 114,475,106 of record NC_142933.1, on the reverse strand, counting down.
TTGGAACCATTTGAGTTTATCTATGATATTAATATTTTTGGGAGTAGAGTGATGGATTGGCAGAATAAGCAGAACAACAGACAAAATATTTTGTGGTATTTAATTATATTTATGATGCGAGTTCAAATGCTATCATGATTAACACTTGTGCCGACAATATAATAGTTAAATACTGGATTTGTTATAATTGATTGCTCTTGCCTTCTCACCACATTTGTGACTTTATGCTTATAGAATAACTAGAAGGGGACTTAACTCATGCTCCGACTTGAAAATTGTTAGAAGTTATGGTTTAAAATTATTTTTAATACAAAAATTCATGTCTTAGGAAGCAAAAAAAAATAATAAATTGCCAATTCCGGGCATTTGCGACCATGAGGAATCCATTGGTGCGACTCCCAGATTGCTATCTTGTAAGGTGTGGATTTCTATAGATGCAACACACACACACACACACACACACACACACACACACACACACACACACACACACACACAACTCAGCTTTACAACATGTACTGATAAATCAGTATTTTTGAGGGAAATATGAATACTCATTATCTCATTTTCCCTTATCAGTTGATTGAGGTCTTGTAGCTCATTATTTACGTTTTTCAATGTGCAGAAGAATTATAGACTGAATTTATTTTGAACACTTGTGAGTATTATGCCTTTCATGCAAATCGTCATGATAATGATGATGATGGTGATAATGATGATGATGGTGATAATGATGATCTTCATCATCACCTTTTGTCACTAATATTAACAGATGTGGCTTAGCCTGTATTCACCTAACTAAAATGAATTCATCTTCAGAGCTGGGTTTTTCCACCCTCAGCTCTCTACCACCAGCAGCAGCAGCACCACCATCACTGCCACCACTGCTACTGCTGCTACTACTACTACTACTACTACTACTACTACTACTACTACTACTCACCAAATGCTATCATTTGATGACTTAATTTCCATCTATTCTATGCCATAGTAAATATTGATAAGACAGCCACTGTCACTAATTAGTCACCAATGTGTGTAATGTGATAAGCTATAGAAATAGGGGAGGGTGTACTATTGATGTGTGTGTGTGTGTGTGTGTGTGTGTGTGTGAGTGAGAGTTGCAATCAGTTTCATCTATATACATTTGCTTGTTTAGTTAGCATGTATTAAATCAACTTCTCTTTGTTAGAAGTCAATTTCAATTGCTTTATTGTGCTGTATTTTAACCTCCCCCCGTATTCAACATGATCCTTCTTTTTGATATGAATATAACTGTTAAGTCCTTACATATCCTAACAAAAAAAAAAGAAGAAAAATCCATACCCTAGAAGCATATAAGGAAACCTTTTATATTTTTAGAGATGGAAAGAGAGAGAGTAGGAAGAGGGATTTGCTCACCTCTCTCTACCCTTTTTCTCTTCATTCTTTGTCACTTTTCTCTCCAAAATCTAAACAAGTTTTCCATAAGTTTTCAGCTCCCCCAGCCATCTTCTAAAGTCTCAAGCTTCAAGCTTATATAAAGCAAGCAATTATTATCATAATGTTTGTGTATGCAGCGGTTGCAATTGTGAAGCAGTAATAAGTTCTTGGAGAAAACATATCTGTGACCTGGTTTGAATTCCTTGTTAGAATCCCTCCACTTATAGGCATGCTCTTTGTGCAAGGCATGAACATCACAATTTTCCATTTATTTTCTAAAAATATTCAGGTTTATGTATGCCTAAGAAAATGTTACTATCTTTTTTTTTTTTTAATTTGGTATTGAACCTAATCAAAAGAAATTATACTTTTATATATTTATTTTGTATATCTGTCAGTTTCATTGTTTGCACTCTTGTTCCTCCCTACTTTCTCCCTTTCCGCTGTGCATGTTGCATCTGCAGCCCACACATTTCACTGCTGACATCTTTTTGGTATGTGTCATGTGTAACATCTCCATATCTCTCAAGAGTGTATAATGACTCGTGCTGGAACTATGCTTCCCTTCTTTCTCACAGTGGTTCTTATCTGCTGTTATACTATCACTGGTTGTTATCTGCTGCTATACTATGAGTGATATCTGCTGCTACATTATCAGTGGTTATTATCTGCTGCCATACTATCAAGGGTCGTCTGCTACCATACTATCACTGTCTGTTATCTGTTGCCCATACTATCAGTGGTTTGTTACCTGCTTCTGTACTATCATTGGTTGTTATCTGCTGTTGTACTATCAGTGGTTGTTATAATTTGCAGCTTTACTATCAGCGGTGGTTATTATCTGCTGCTTTACTATCACTGGTTGATGCCTGCTGCTACACTGTCAATTCTTGTTATCTGCTGCTACACTATCAGTTGTTATCTGCTGTTGTACCATCTGTGGTTGTTAACTACCTCTATGCTATCATACATCAATTTGCTAACAAGCTGGGATTTGTTGAGAGAACATTCTTACATTTAATTACAACATCAATATTTTATCTTTGTTTTGATATTTTAATATTCAATCTAGAGTATTTTTTTTAATTCAATTTTTTTTTCTCTTATTTTCAGTTCCTTTTTTGAAATTTAATAACATTATTATTATTATTATTATTATTATTATTATTATTATTATTATTATTATTATTAAATAGTTCATTGTTTCTGGCTTCCAGAAAATGATGTAATGTGAGGATATAGGAGGAGGGGTGCTGTAAATAAACGTCTGCTCAGTGGTGAATGTTGTCACAGCTTAATTTCATTTTTTCCCCCTTCTTGGTTTTTGTGTAGGATGGATGTTAAATTAAGACTAAGTTTAGAGCAAAATGAATGTGATGAAGTTGGTGGTGGTGGTGGTGGATATGTACTCAATATGATTGCATTTTGTGAAGCACCTTCTTCATAGTTTCTTTTGTTCTTCTTTCTCTTTGTTTTAGTTCTGTATATTTTGATGCTATGATGTGTGGGAGGTACCACTTTCAGAATGATTAGTGAGTGGCAACAGGGATGAGAAGTACAATGGCGAATTACCGTAATGAATTTGTGAAAATGTGGCCCAACTGAGGAATTCTTCATAGAGATTATATACTGAATGAGGAATGTCCCACATCTCTCAACCTAGATATCAATTATTTTGGCAGTGGCTGAAAATTACTCCCCCGTCCACCCTCCAATTTTTTCTAGTATTGTTTTGCAGACTGATGTTCTCTGTGAGAAAAGGCTGCAGTAAAGGTTCTGCTGTTGCTGAAATTAAAAGCTGGTGGAGATGGGGAAGAATATAGACAGCGTGCACACACACAACCACACATACATGTTTACCCACACACACATGTACATGCATGCACATGTCTACACATGTGTAAACACACAAACACATATACTTGTTCACACACACACACACGTACATGCATGCACATGTCTACACATGTGTAAACACACAAACACATATACTTGTTCACACACACACACTACATATCTGGCCATATCCAAACAAAATATTCAACCTGCTTTATGTTCAAACTGGCCAGATGTGGTCTCTCACACCAATCCTACAATATTATTCTAAAAATTAACAGTTACCTCTTTAAAATCTTAAAGCTACAAGATAATGGATGATTAATTCAAAGCAATGTAACTAAATAAATATTACTTTTGACAATAATGTGATTGCTGAATGGTTAAAAACAAGTTGAATGATATAAGGTGTCTTTTTTTATTTTTTATCTTAGCCAATAATTGGTCTTTCAGTTTCTCTTTTACTTGTTTCTGTGAATGCAGTGATACTGGGGTACTGCTTTGAAGGGTTTAGTCAAACAAATCGACCCTGGTACTTATTTTTTTAAGCCTGAAACTTCTAAGTTACAGGGATGTAAACAAATGAACACCTGTTGTCAAACAGTGCTGGGTGACAAACACAAACGTAAAGATGCACATGGATATACGTATTATGTATATATGTATGTATGACAGGCTTCTTTCAGTTTCTGTTTACCGATTCCACTCAAGGATTTGGTTGTCCTGGGGTTATAGTAGAAAACACTTGCCCAAGGTGCCATGCAGTGGAACTGAACCCAGAACCATATGGTTAGGGAGCAAACTTCTCACCACACAGCCATGCCTGTATCTAATTGTATTTTTTCATTATCACCATTATTATTTTATTCTTTAAAATTTATGAAGACATAGTAGGGCATAGTTTATACATTAATATTTTAGAGTTTAAATCAGTCCTCTTGCATTAGATAGTACCAGTAATATACTAGGATTCAAATATATCCACTGTATTAGCTTAGCTTAAAAAATGCCTAATAGAAAAATCATATTATAATTGTTCACCGTCTCAGATGTTGGTCTTAGTTTACTCCAGTTATTCTTAAATATATGCATCCATTGTTTTGAACAAATGTCTTCAGATGGTATCAGTTTAATATGATTCTTTGCTGTACCAAATATAATCTTTTTAATAACTTACTGGCGAGGCTCTAATGACAATCAATGATATTTGGTTGGTAGATTTAATCCATTGCCTGGTTTAACACCATCCACTTGGTCCTTTGGGTGGAACCATTACCAGAGTTCACTCTGTTGTTGTAAGTATTTGGAACAGGTTTTAGGCCTGGGGAAAAATCCTTAACATGTGGTTTCTTCTTCCCTTTCTCACTACCAGTCTCATGGGACATGCACAAAGATCATGGGTGTTGCCCTTCCTCTTCTTAACTAAGCCATAACAAATATATTTAGAGAAATATCTCATTTGGAAACTTTCTCTTCTCTTTTTCTGTCTGCCCCTCTACTTTTCTCTCTCACTGTCTCTCTCTCTCTCTCCCTTGTTGTATGAAAGGCAGATTAAATGGGGCCATGAGTTGGAGAAGTGTAATGCAGTATGATTATGAATCATGGACAGGGAATTCAAAGGATTTGTTGCAATTAGTGTTGAGTAGTGTTCTGTTGATTCTGTTCACTATAGAACTGTGAGTGTAAATCAGATGAACTTTTTGACTGTACGTATATAACAATTCTTCTGAAGTAAATGGTGTGGAAATCAGTGAGTCACATCTGTTCCACTTCTCAAAGTTGGTGCTGAGGCACTTAGCTAATCTCACTGAGTACTCCAATGACAAATGTGAAGCAATAATAGCCTAGATGTAGGATTTGAAAGTTCCTCATTAATTTTTCATAGATTTTTCTCTTTCCCATTTATTTGAAAAGGGATGTTGAAAGCTATTTGTCTGAGCTCACTGCCTAATACCAACTTCATCTTTCAAGTGATTTAAATTAAAAATTTTTATTAAAATTTTATGTTATGTTCCAAACATCAGCTAAATTATGACAGCTATTTTACTAATTTTTATTTTCAAAATTTACTGAAACAATGACAGTGTATTCCAACAGTAATACTGTGCATATTTTCTGTCACTTATGCTCATATCAGTCTATTTTCTTTGCACTTTATAGATATTGTAATGAGCTCATACTAATATGGATTCCATGTTACCGTAGATATGTTAAATTTATGTGTATATCCTTATAAATTGTGTTTTACGTTTTGGTGTCATTTAACCCTTTAACATTCAGATTACACTTTTGTGGTTAATCCTAGATTTTTGTTTTCTATATCAATATATACATTATTTGCATAAATTGGAGCACATTTATGATGAAAATTTTGTTGATTGCTAATTATCAAAATACTTATATAAAAAACTTGTTACTTAATTTTGCATGTTGAGCAAATGGTATGTTTATTGCTATATGGTTAGTATATGTGTGTGTGTATTTGCATATTTGCCTGTCATAGTATGCGTCTGGTTATCATTGATATATTGTCGTCATACAGTGTTATCAACTGTATATGCAATTAATATTGTTTGCCTATGATAACATCTGTGTAATGTTGTTACTGTGCTTGCTTCTGAAAATAACTGCTTTTGACAACCTGTTATCAATCTCTGTCCAGTTTTGCTTGACATTTTAGCTTGTTATAAGACCTTATCATTCCCTCATAACTATATCTGATTTATCTCTCTATCATCTGGATAAATTTCCCCAACGTTTTCATGTTAAAAGTGTTGCATATGAAAGCGATATAGCAAAATGTATATCACTGATTTAACTGTTTTCTAACTCCACCACCAAAACTACCACCACCACCTATTTCTAATAAGGAACATTGTCTGGTTCTTTCAATTAATTTGAAAATAATCAGAATTTCATTATAATTAGAAGTTGGAAGGATTTGGTAAGATAACTAACTTTTCCATTATTATTTTATCTCTGTCATTGCATTTAAAATGACTCCTAAGAAGCTTTTGATCCAGGAGATGAGAGAGATGGAAACTAGTCAGGCAGCAATTTAGTCTGAAAGTTCTCATGTTAGATGCAAAGGTTTTGCAATATGATTTAATGGGTTTTTTTTTCCCTCCTCTTTATAGTTGATTTAATATTGATTTGGCTAGTTTCTTTCAAACAGTATTTTTCTTATACATGTCTTGTCGGTATCAATTATTGCTCAGTAGGTATTTTGTAGCTGTCTTTGATTGTTAAAGTTTAACCTTGAGAGTTTAATGAAACAGTTGCAAGTCAGAATTGGACAAAATGCTTAGCAGCATTTCTTCTGGCTCTTTACATTATTTTTCAAATGCTGTTGAAGTCAACTTTGCCTTTCATCCTTTCAGAGTGGATAAAATAAAGTACCAAACAAATATTGTAATAGACTAACGTGTAAAGACATTCGAGTGAGATTGTTGCCAGTGCCGCCGAACTGGCTCCTGTGCAGGTGGCACGTAAAATACACCATTTTGAGTGTGGCCATTGCCAGTACTGCCTGACTGGGCCTTCGTGCTGGTGGCACGTAAAAGCACCTACTACATTCTTGGAGTGGTTGGTGTTAGGAAGGACATCCAGCTGTAGAAACTCTGCCAAATCGGTTTGGTGCCTGGTGTAGCCATCTGGTTTCACCAGTCCTCAGTCAAATCGTCCAACCCATGCTAGCATGGAAAGCGGATGTTAAACGATGATGATGATGACTAACCCTCTCCCACTAAAAAATTCCTGGCCGTGCATCAAAATTTGAAATAATTAATAGGTAATATAACTGCTTGCTTTATCACCAGACTACCTATGTATAACTTTATGTTGGCACACAGTGTTTCCCCTCCAGATCTCACTGTGGTAGATTTATCCATGGAATATCACCAAGCATTAAGTACTTCTTAAGAGTCACAAGTGAATTCTTCAAGGTGTTGATGTCCTTGCTCTTGAACACTTGATATAGTTGCTTTTGTTGCTCAGATGATACTAAGCAACACTCAAGAGATTTTCTGAACTTGTGTTTCAGTGTCACTATTTCTATGAAAGCATCCAACTAAAGTTAGGATCTTATGGGTTTTGATGTTATTAAACTAGATTTCTTTTATAGTCCAGTCAAACCTTCCAAACGTTGCTGTTGATATTTGCAGTACAAATGCATTGTAAGATGTTGCTTTGTAAGTGAAAAACTCTAAAAACCATAATCACAAAAAATCAAATGTAATATGTTTGTTTATAACACCTCTGTATAATATATTTTGTCAATACCAAGTTATATGTAGCACTTGCTGTTTTCAACAACGCTTGGAAAGCAATTTTCCCACGTTATGTGTGAACATTTCTTCTGGCCAAGTTCCATCCTTATATCTGCTGGAAATGTTATTAAACCCAGCTGCTTCTCAGCACCAGGGATATATCCAGTGTAGATCTTTTTGTCTGCTTTGACAAAGAAATTATGGGTTACATTAGTTTCTCCTGATGTAAACTTTAGTACACAATCATTGGGTTGTTGTAAAAAAAAGCAAACAAAAAAAAACGTTTTGTTTAGTGCTGCTAAAATGCAAAAGTAGAGAGAGACCACTCTTTGGAATGTTTCTTTTGAAAGACCTAAATTCAAGGCAATCCTTGTGCTTTCAGTTATGTGATTGAAAATAGTTGATCAGATCCTTTCACTAAGTGGGATGGCTTGGCAATAGTATGGTAAGAGTAAGGCGATAAGCTGGCAGAATTGTTTACATGTCAAGCAAAATGCTTAGTAGCAATTTACTGGCTTTTATGTTCTGATTTCAAATACTGTCAAAGTCAGTTTTAACTTTCATCCTTACGGGGTCGATAAAATAAAGTACCAGTCGAGTACTGGGGCTGATGTAATTGACTTACCCCTCCCCTAACATTGTTGGCCTTGTGTAAAAAAATCTGAAACCAATAGTATGTTAGGGTTACCGATAATTAAAAACCTTACTGTAGTCAAGTTTCTTTATTTCAGATCATAGAACATTAACCCTTTAGTATCTAAACACTTAGTCATCCTTTGTTGAAAATTTTAGTTAAAATATATTTAAGTAAAAAGTGAGTTTAGTAATTAAATTGTCATTATATTAATTTTCATGAGCTCTTTTCAGATTATTCCATGTTGTCTTTGACATTTACTTTTGTTAAAATAAACATTAGCTTCCATAAATAAATAAGTCTTTGCAGGTACAGATTTGACTATAAAATGATGATAAACTTCTGGTATCCTCCACAGCAAGTGACTAAATAATTGTTTTCTCTCAATGTAACTCAACTTATTTTGTGCCAGTTACTATACAATTTACCATGCTGCAGGTTATGTCGGTTCTTACAAAACTATAGGGAAATTATAATTCTGATAATTGGGTTGACAAACATACTCCCTCGCCAAATTAGGACTTTTAACCCCCATATTTCTATGTAATTCTGTGTTAATGTTTTTATAAATGTAATTAATTCATTAACTTGCTGTAATTGGGATTGACAATTATGAGGCTGTTTTTCTTATGTGATAAGTTCTATATTTTTTTTTTTATTTACATATTTCTCTTCTTCCAAATTGATGCCCACTTCCTTTTGTACATGTGTATGCATGTGTGTATATACATATGCATACCCACACCCACTCTCTCTCACTAACACACACACACACTGGCACAGTGTCTGCGTTGTCTAAATGTTGCAGACATTTCCTTCACAATATGTGTCTATACATGCCTATAAATAGCTCCTTAAAATTTGGTACATTCACCAAAGCATTCACTGCAAAGATATATGTGTGTGTGTGTGTGTGTGTGTGTGTGTGCGTGCGCGCATGTGTGTGTGGCTGCAGAAAGTTGATTTTACATCACATTATATTACACTGTGTGAAATAGTTCCCTTTATTATCTCTCTTAAATGTTTTTAACCGTTCACTGCATTAAATATTCTCTTATAAGACTTAGCTGGTTGAGATATGTGATGATAGGCTGTCTAGAAACAAGCACACCCCTTTCCCAGGAAGCAAAACCTGCCACCCGGTTTTAAATTCCAGTTGTAGCCATTTCATTTTTTTTTTTTGTTTTGTTTTGTTTTGTTTCAGAACACTTATGTCCTCAATAAGATATATTATTAATATGGTATACATTCTTCACATCTTTATAAATCTGTGGAACTATACTTGTGGAGGAACAAAAAAAAAAAAAAAAACAAAAAAAAAAAAAGAATTTGATGGGTATTCTATTACTCTTCAGGCATTCTTTAAAGACATTTTGAAAAACGTGTATGCAGGTGCTTAGGTCTGCATATGCATATGTGCACTTACAGCTATGTATATGCACATGCAAACATAGATGTGCACATATGCACATGTGCACACTAATACACACACGTATGCACACATACATGCATTCCCCCAAACACATTGACATACATACATATATTCAGACATAGACACTTTGACACACATTCATGCATTCAGGTAAATACATACATGCATACACACACACACACACACACACACTCAGACACACTGACATGCACATACTCACACATTCACACATGCTGTCTCTTTCTCCCTCTCTCTCACACTCTCTTTCTCACTCACACACACGCATATACATACACATATGTACATATATATATATATATATGTTTGTGTATATATACAAACACATATACATATGTATGTGTGTGTGTGTATATATATATATATGTAAACACACACACATACATGTGCAAATGTATACGTGTGTGTGTGTGTGTGTGTGTGTGTGTGTGTGTATATGTGTGTATACAGATATAAATACACGCATATGAAGGGCTTCTTTCAGTTTCTGGCTACCAAATCCACTTACAAGGCTTTGGTTGGTCTGAGACTATAGGAGAAGACTTTCCCAAGGTATCACACATTGAACCCAGAACCATGTGGTTGGGAAGTAAACTTCTGATCACACAGTCACATCATAGATATTTTAAACTAAATTGAGAGGTCTCTGAATTTCAATAAAAAATTTACGAATCTCTTAGTATGTTTTTTGTTATTAGTTCCATTCTGGTTTAATCCATTAGCATTTAGTCTGGCTATATGCCTGCCCAAATATTCTACTTGTTTTATGTTCAAACTGGCCAAATCTGGTCTCTCACTCCTACCCTACAATATCATTCTAAAAATGAGGAATCACACCACCGAAATCTCATAACTACAAGATAAAGCAGGATTATTTCAATGTGAATAAATAAACATAATGTTTGACAGCATACTTTGAATGCTAAAGGGTTAATGATATTGGTGTTTTCAAATATATGAATCATAAGTTGGATATATTAAAGCCAACAGAGATGACTCAAAACCTACACTATAAGCAATGTTCATTTTTACTGTTGTATATTGACTTTACCAGTTATTATTATTTTCAAGAGAGATAAAACCATTGGAGATAAGACAGAATTCACTTTGATTTATATGATTTAAAGAATGGAAATAAATATTTCTGTAAAACCTTGAGAACAAGGGGAGCAGGTACTATCAGCTTTGCTATTTGGAGTTAAGGTAAATGAAATTTTATATGAACAGCAGAGAGAGAGAGAGAGAGAGAGAGAGTTAACATCTGTTTTGACCATATTTAGATGCGTTGGTGTTGGTCATTCTAGGTTAATAGCATTCAGAAGTTTCCTCTTTGGCCCCTATGCTAATATCTTGTCTAATTCTTAAGGTGGCAAGCTGCAGAACCATTAGCATGCCCGGTAAATACTTAGTGGCATTTGGTCTGTCCTTCATTTTGAGTTCAAATTTCACTAAGGTCATCTTTGCCTTTCATCCTTTTGGGGTTGATAAAATAAGTACCAGTTGAACACTGGGGTTGATGTAATTGACTTACCCTGCCCTCAAAATTGCTGGCCTTGTGCCAAAATCTGAAACCAGTATCTTGTCTAATCTTATTGTATGCTCATTTGGTTTTATTTCATAAAATTAAATAATATTTAAAGCTTAGTTTTATTAATATTAGAACAATCTCTACATCAAACCAACTCTGTTGTGGGCTATGAGTGACTTTATTTTTTATGAGGCTTTCTGACAGTTTGAATATTACAGAATTAATCTGCCTAGCATCCTGTTGAAATGAACTTGAACTTAGAATCTTAACTATACAAAACAACTGCGTACTATTATTATTTTGCTATAAGCTAAGTTTTATTTGCATTTTTAGACTTCTCTTAAAGCTTGTCGGTCTTGCTTAGGCACCCTGTAGATTTATTCTTTGTTTTGTTTATTCATTTGTTTGTTTATCCATGCTAGCATGGCTTGGATGAGAGTTGATTTTGAGGTTGGATTTAATAGCCAGTTACTTTTCCTGTCATAAAACCTCAGCAGTTTTTCAGATGAAAAATTTTTATATTCCCCAAGTCTTTGAAAGCACAGGGCAACTAAACTGGTCATAATGTCAACAATGAATGTCTACATCAGCACCACTTCACACAAATGGTGACAAGTGAAATATCAATTTTCACACACACACACACACACACACAACAAGCTTGATACAGTTTCCCTCTACCCAATTCACTCACAATGTGATTAATGGGTTGGATGGGTGCTCTTGAAGGAGCAAAAACTCTTGAAATATGGCATATATGCTCTTTACCCATTTTTCATCTTTGATCTCATTGTTGTTTACATCACGTGTCTCGGATATGGAATAGTGTAACAAAATCAGTGCAGGCTATAATTTCTATAGAAAATTTGCAGAGATGTACCAGCTTCCAGGAATGTGTTGACTGTAAAATTGGTATATCCAATAACATTACACTGGTATATTTAGTGGCTATTTAAGCAATGTGTTTGTGGGTGATTAATGGGATGGATGCTGATGAAGGAGTGAAAACTACTAAAACATGGCATATATGCCCATTACCCACTTTTCATTTTTGATCTTGTTGTTCACATCTGGCTTCTCAGATATGAAACATTGTAACGAAATCAGTTCTGGCTATAATTTTTTATAGAAAATCTGTTGAGATAACCTTAACAAGTCACAAAGCATTGATCAGCCTGGGATGAAAAAGTAAAAGACACCCAAGGTGCTGTGCAGTGGGACCAAACCTGAAACAGTTGAGTTGCAAAGTGAACTTCTCAACCACACAACCATGCCTTTGCCAAATAACCTCTGCATCAAACCAGCTCTGTTGGAGGGTGAGGTGGGGTTGCATGATTGACTTAATTTTTACGAGGCAAGCAAGCTGACAGTTTGAGTATTACAAAAATTAATCTACCTGCCATCCTGTTGAAATGCTGTTAAACTCAGTATCTTAAATATACAAAACAACTGTGTAGTATTATTATTAGTCTGTTATAAGCTAATTTTTTATTTATGTTATTAGACTTCCTTTACTACTTGTAGTCTTGTCTACGCACCTTGTAAATTTTTCCTTTGTTTATTTTTTAAACTCTCCATCTTGATAGTTATCATTCTTCAAGCTTCTCTTCAATTTTTCTTTTATCCATTGACCATGAAAAGCAATTCTGAACAGATATTGATTCTGTTAGTCTGCTTGTTGGATTACTGAAGCTGTTCTTTTAGATGGGGGGGGGGGGGGGGGAGTGTGTGTGTATCCACTAACAAATGGCAGATTTCCATTCAAAGTCAATAACCTTAGCCAATATCATTGATTTCTCTGACATACAACATAAAATATATCTCTCATTCAATCTTGTCAGATTGCTACTATAGTTGAAGTAACTTTTCTAGTTTTATCTTTGTCTACTGTTATATAATAACATCATGTTATTGATTTATTATTTTTTCCCCCCTTAATTCTAGTGTTTGGTTTGTTACTGATAAATAGCTCATCATTTGTATGAACAAAAAAAAAAAAAAGAAAGCAAATACATCTGCTTTTCCTTTGTCTGTTGAGTTGGTCTGACTAATTCCTCAAACAATTGATTTTACTACACTCAGTAGGTGTTGGTTTAAGTACACTTTAATAATGTAATAGTCACAAAATGATGTAATGTCAAGTTTTTAATTTGAAGTATTTCATATTTAAAATTTGATATTTTCTGTGAAATTCATTGTCACTAGGATCTTTTATTGTTGCCATTACATCTACCACCATGATGACCACCACCATCAACATCATTTATATATATATGGACATGGGTTAACATCTCAGTTTCATTCATGTGCAGGCGGATTCAGATGTCTTTCAGCATTAAATGATATACAAAATTTTAATTTTCTTATATTACAATTTTGTTTTTGTATATATTTTTAATTGCATCTTTGCTATTTTGTTATATGCACACAAAAGATGTTATTAAGACAATGGATATGTATTTATATATAAAAGATGTTATTAAGACAGGGTGTCCACAAAGTCTGGGTACATGTAGTAAATAAAATCATAACATAAACAATTAAATATGAGAAATAATAATTTCTTAAAGCATGTGTTAATCCCCATGTGGGTACATGGAGTAAATAAAATCATAACAAATAATTAAATATAAGAAATAATAATTTCTTAAAGTATGTGTTAATCCCATGTACCCAGACTTTGTGGACACCCTGTATATATATATATATATATATATATATATATATATATATATAGCTGTCTAAGAATCCATAAATCAGAAAAAATATGCACGTGTATATTTGTCAATGCAGTGGGATTATTAATCTAAGTGTACAGCATTATATATCCATTACAGCCAACCTTACCGATCGGTTTCATACAGTGCAAAACTGATTGGTAAGATTTGCCATAATAGATATATAATACTGTACACCTCAATTAACACACACACACACACACACACACACACACACACACACACACACACACACACACACACACATTCACCTAATGATTGTCATTTGGGATCAAGGATGACTTAATAGCATGCACTATGCTTTCAATAATTGTTTGAGTCCTGTGTAGCCATAAATAGACATAGATACCTTCTTAGCACCTCTACCCTTAATTCAGCAAAGCATTCAAGTTATGACAGCTGCATAGAATGCACTGCCTGGTTTGAGAATTGAACCTTTGGCCTTGTGATTATGTGCCAAAGGGACTTTTGAATAACTTTGTATATTAATCCTGTTTTTTTTTTTTCTGTGGTCATCTTCCTAGTCTTACTTTTCTGTCGCACGTGCATTCTACACTAATCCATAGTACATGCCTCTTTGCCCTGTTTGTGGCATCCGTTCATTTACATGCCCGTACTTGTATGGCCGTCTCTCCTGCAGTCGTTATTGTCATTGCCGCTGTACCAGTAGAAGTTGTTCTTTGTTGCCTTTCAAGTTAAAGAGGCAGAATGACTCTAACATAGAGAGAGAGAGAGAGAAACAGACAGACAGACACCCACCCACACACCCACACACACTTTCTCTCTTTCTTATATATTAATGTTTTAATCTAATCTTACTCTAAGAGGGGATTCCTCTTTTCTTTACTATAAGGTATGTTTTCATAACCACCTACTTTGCCTGTCAGCTATTTATTATTTATAAATTGTCTGCTATTTATTATGAGGGAAAAGTGACTTGTCTGTTGTTTCATTCATATGAACAACAGTGTCAACTCATTGATTATAGGGTTTCCAATCACCAATCCTTGGGTCACTGTATTTCTGACTGCAAAAATGACAAGAGAATGTACATAACTTGGTGCAAAGGATTTTGTTTAAGAGCACCAGTTATTTGCAGATTTTTCTTTTCTTTTCTGCCATTTGCCTATGCCAGTGAAAGATACACACACACACACACACACACACACACACACACACACACATACATACACACAGTTACATATGCACACGCTGAGACAAACACATATATGCTCATAGATACAAACACACATACTCATACAGAAATACATGCAAACAGACATAAACACACACACACACACACACACACACACACACACACACACACACACACACACACACACACACACACACACACACACACACACACACACACACACACACACACACACACACACACACACACACACACACACACACACACACACACACACACACACACACACACACAATGTCTACCAAATGACACTCACAATGCATTGATCAACTCAAAGCAATAGCAGAGGGCACTTTTGTCAAAGGTTCTGTATAGTGAAATTGAACCAGAAACTGTGATTGCAAAGCAAAACTTCTTAACTATACAGCTATTTTATTTAGAAGCAATACCATAGATCTGTGGTTCTCAACCATATTTTTTTTTTATCGATGGACCCTTTTGATTCTTATTTTACACTGATAGACCCTCATAGCCATTTGATATTCAAACTGACCTATTATTTTATAATTAAATATTATTAGGAATTGTATTTTAAAAAATCGTTAAAATATTTGGTGTATTATAGAAGTATAAGCAATTTATTGCTCCTAAATTTCAACAATAAAATCTTATATGACCCCGAAGGGCCATATGGATCCTGATTGAGAACCATTGCTGTAGATGAATTTTGTGGAAAGAGAATAAAATATTTTGTCTGAGGGTTATGTGTTAGACATATTCAATTCTAAATTTTTTTTTTATATAGGCACAGGCATGGCTGTGATGTAAGAAGTTCAGTCCCACTGCATGACACCTTGGGCAAGTGTCTACTACTATAGCTTCAGGTTGACCAAAGCCTTGTGAGTGGATTTGGTAGACGGAAACTGAAAGAAGCCTGTTGTGTATGTGTGTGTGTATATATATATATATATATATATATATATATATATAGTGGTTGGCGTTAGGAAGGGCATCTAGCTATAGAAACTCTGCCAAATTTAGATTGGAGCCTGGTGTTGCCATCCGGTTTCACCAGTCCTCAGTCAAGTCGTCCAACCCATGCTAGCATGGAAAGCGGACGTTAAACGATGATGATGATGATGATGATATATATATTTATATATGTATGTATATGTATGTATGTATGTATGTATGTGTCTGTGTTTGTCCCCCTGCCATCACTTGATAATGCTGGTGTGTTTATATCTCCCTGTAACTTAGCAGTTTGGCAAAATAGAATATAAAGAAGTTCTGGGGCTGATTAGTTTGACTAAAACTTTTTAAGGCAGTGCTCCAGTATGGCCACAGTCAAATGACTGAAACAAGTAAAAGAATGAAAAAAATAAATAAGTAAAAGAAAATATGCCATGGAAACAGTAGTAATTCCTGAAAAAGTTGGTGACATTTCCATGAACTGTTGCAACTGCAATTCATTTGAGCCACCAAGAAGCTTCTGTTATCATTACAAGTGTAAATGAGGTAACTGCCAAGCTGCTTTGGTGAACAAAAGTTGAAGGACTATGTATGCCTGTATACTTAAAAATAACAATCGTTCCTTTTTTTCTTGAAATATCACTAACTGTAAAGAAATAAAGGTCATATAAATTTTTTTTGTGTAAATTGTTTCTGTGAAATTGTTTCCAAATGTTATCCATTTAGAATTCTTTAAAGATTCGTTTGTATTTTTTGGCATCATCTGTTATAGAGATTGCAACATTGTCTTTCCGTTAGTTGTTTTTATTGTTTTTTTATTTGTAAAGCACAAATGAAATGCTTTTGGCACCAGCAGAGATATAACAGAATGAAGTTTCCAATTACAAATAGGATATGCATACTTTTTTCTTTTAAGGAAGGAATTTCAACCATGTTTCGTGGTCTGCTACCACAACAGCTCCTTTATAGGATCCAGTTAGCTCAAGACATCATCAGGAGGAACCATGTCCGGTTTCGGCCCCTATTCCTCTACCGTTTTGACGTGGCGGGGCCCCTCCTTTCGGAGGTGTCTTCAGCTCTGGTGTTGGGTGCATGTCTTCGTTCACTGTTTGTGACTGTTCTAATTCAACTGTGGAATGTCCCTCGCTATGATTATTTTCCAGGAGGTTCTGGCCACACGTCTTACGGTTCATCAACCCGCGTTGTTGAATTACTTTCTTCTGACATACCTTCCCTTGGTGGATTAGCCCTCTTTTTATTCATATTTCATATAAATTCCTCTGAAAAATTTAACATTTTTTACAATGTGCTGTGGTTGACACTGGAAGGGTTTTTCTTATTCGGTTATTAAATAGCATGCATAACCATCACTTACAAGTGAATATGACTTGGTAGCATGTATCATGTTTTCACTCTTTTACTTGTTTCAGTCATTTGACTGCGGCCATGCTGGAGCACCACCTTTAGTCGAATCAAATCGACCCCAGGACTTATTCTTTGTAAGCCTAGTACTTATTCTATCGGTCTCTTTTGCCGAATCGCTAAGTTATGGGGACCTGAACACACCAGCATCAGTTGTCAAGCAATGTTGGGGGGACAAACACACACACAAACATATACACACACATACATACACACACACACACACATATATATATATATATATATATATATATATATATATATATATATATATATATATATATATATGTACATATATACGACGGGCTTCTTTCAGTTTCCATCTACCAAATCTACTCACAAGGCTTTGGTCTGCCCGAGGCTACAGTAGAAGACACTTGCCCAAGGTGCCATGCAGTGGGACTGAACCTGAGACCATGTGGTTGGTAAGCAAGCTACTTATCACAGAGCCACTCCTAATTATTTTTGGATATCCATGTAATTCTGTTCTTTTTTACTCTAGGCACAAGGCCTGAAATTTTTTGATACTTAATTTATTGACCCCCAAAAGGATTGAAAGGCAAAGTTGACCTCGGTGGAATTTGAACTCAGAATGTAAAGATAGACGAAATACCACTAAGCATTTCACCAGGCGTGCTAATGTTTCTGCCAGCTCGTCGCCTTTGGATGTCCATGTAATTATAAGCAAACATAGTCACCCTCTTTGTTCTCCCACCCTCGATCCAGCAGTACATCTAGTATGTGACAGATGGAGGGAGAGACAGTTGTACTAGCACTGGGCTGGTACTCATTTTCAGCTGAGTAAACTGGGACCAGATGAAATAAAGTCCCTTACTCAAGGAGACTACACGAAACCCAGTTCAGGCATCAAACTCATAACCTTACAGTTGTCGTCCAGGAGTTTTTACGTAGTTGCTTAATCAGTGAGATGAAGTAGCCAAATCTTACTCAGTTCACCCTCTGACATTAAAAAGGGAAGGACATATTGGTAATATAAGGCGAGATAAACAAAAAGATGTGATGTTTATGGCTGGATTGCCTCTGATAAAAGATCTGCATAACCAAAGCTTATCTAGGGCTAAACAAAGCTAGCATTACCAGAACACTACTGTAATACCATTGTTAGTTCACTTTTGTTGTCATGTGATCAACACAAAGATAGAGCCTACCTTAATAGTTGTTACGTCAATTGCCTTCCTAGACCTTAATTCACTTATAAATTGCCAAAACCCTTCAGATATACTAACAAAAGCAAAATCAAACTGAAGCCTCCACCATGTTTTCTGTCAATGTAGAAAAACTGATGCCAAACAAATGAATGAATGAATAATACAAGTGGTTTA
The DNA here is from genome assembly GCF_046866305.1 of Octopus bimaculoides. Taxonomy (NCBI): domain Eukaryota; kingdom Metazoa; phylum Mollusca; class Cephalopoda; order Octopoda; family Octopodidae; genus Octopus; species Octopus bimaculoides. The sequence continues at coordinate 114,456,337 of NC_142933.1, read as the reverse complement.
ATAGAAAACATCACTATTGGTGAGTTGCATTGTAGGGTAATAAAATATATTATTGATTTTTAAGTACAAAAAGTGGGGGTTGCATTATGTTAGAGACTACATTGTATTGAAATAATACAATATATATTGAACCAGGTGTAATACATAAACCTTTGAATTTATCAACAATGTTAGAGAACAAACTGCATAAAACTTTTGTTGGTTGTAATACTGAGTGTCATGCAACCAAACACTAATATTACAAAGTATTGTTGTTTTTTTAACTTTTTGGTATCATAAGTTACGAGAAGCAGGAGGCTGAATTGGATTCTCAAATTGCTGGTGCTGGTACAGCTTCACCATTTGATCCTCAAAGGGGTGAGGTTGGTAAAAAAAAAAACAACAACTTATTACCATCAATTTGGTTTCCATATCCATCCTCACCTATGGTCATGAATGCTGGGTAATAACTGAGTGTGATGGCAAATACAAGCAGCTGAAATGGAGTTTCTTTAAAGGATTTCCAAAGCAGTAACTTTATTCAACACAGTGCACAGCTTGGAGATCAGAGAAGCTCTCCAGGTTGAGGCATTATCTCCCACATTGAGCAGTCACAGCTTTTGTACAATCGACATGTGGTTAGAATGCCATAAGAAAGCTAGATTCTCCAAGCTGACCCTGCTGGCAAACCTAGGAGTAGACTAAGAATGAGCTGGTTGGATAATATCCGTAGTCCCAGTTGGTTACATATAAGAATCCTGTAGGAAAGTGTAAGACAGTTGCTTCTGATATGATCCTATGGAGGAGGTGCCTGAAGACTCTACTCTCATGTTTTGTCCCAGAAACAGTGGGCAGCAAGGATGGATAGATGGATGGGGTTGATGATTATGGTGGAAGGGACAGTGTCCATGGCTTTCACATGCTCTCTTAGACTGGTGACATCAGTGCCAATAATGTTCCTGTTGAATCTTTGTAAATCAAACTTGTAAGAAAGGTATGAGCATGGAGGGAATTGCTGAAGGTTTTGGGGGTTGATTTTGCTGTATGACATCTTAAATAAGTGACTTGTTCACCAAAGCCTTGTGATTTATATTTCGGAAATGGAAACTATGTAGAAGCTGAATGAAGAAACTGTTCCTGTTCTTGGGTGGGCAAACTCAATATGTCAATTGGTTTAACACCATCACCTGACAATTGGATATCATTAGCACTGTCCACCCTGTTGTAAATGTTCAAGTGATCTGGCCTCAAGATAAGTTCCTCTTTTCCACCTGCAGATTTTGAATCAGAGATATTACCCTTCCTCCTCTAACTTTTTATACACTTCCATTATCTTATACAGATGTGTGATTTATCTCTTGGTTTAAAATAAAAATAGTGTTGACTTAATTGGGATGAAGGAGAAGATCAGCTTTCACTAAAATTACAATACCTAAGTTACCAACAGCACATGTCGCTTTTTCCTTATATACAAAAATTATACAATTTCTCCAACTGATTGGTTAAAGAGTCTGACTGTAAGCAATTCTTCATATCTACGTATGTTTGTGTGTAAGCATGCCTGCAGCAGAGTATTCCATTCTGAATGCACCCTGATCAAAACCTTAGTACCCCATGCAACAAGATAGTTCCTATCACCCCTCTATTTAATATAAACTCTTGGTAGTTGCCGTGAGACTTTTTTGTCCTTGTCATTTTACATGATGTTCGGACAATGAGTCAAATAAAGGATTCTCTTCATAGTTGCTCAACCTACAAGAAATAACAGCCAGATCTCCCTGAGATTGCAGCTTACCTTCTTAAAGAAAGGAATTATACAGTATATAATCTATGTAGTACTATTTTACTGAAAGAGGGTGGTCATGTCTGGAATGCCTTTGCATAGACTTACTTGATTCAGGACTGATCTAAAGTTAAATAACAATTAGGTACTTGTAATGAAATGTTTGACAATCTAGCTTCCTATCATTGAACTGTTTGTTACTTTGCTTTATATATTTAATACTTACTAACCTTAAACACTTGTAGTATGGCTTGAACCCCATGTAGAATCTCCAACAGGCTATCTTCTTTCTCTTTTTGTATCAGTATACCCACAGTCTCTTTCTCTCTCTCTTTCTCTTGTACATTTTCTGTGTTACACACACACACACATTCACATGTGTTTAAGGATATTCTGTATCTTCACATTTTCACATTTCTTTGTCATTCACAAGCACACATACATACTAACTCTGTATTTTCTAAGCAAATGGGGTGGAGATTTTGTAATAGAAATAGGTTTTTGCTTTAGTTTTATTTCTGCTTTCTTTTTTTTTTTTATCTCGCTCTCTCTCTCTTGCATACGCACCCACATGCACATGTACACACACACACACACCCACATGCATATAAATTTTTCACTTGACCACTTCAAGTAAACTTCCTATCTAGCAACAAGTTTTCATGAATGGAAGTGTGTGGAACTGAGAAAGATCTGTAGTGAATGGAAAATAGTACCCCCCTTCCAATTTATTATTATTGATGTTTATTTTTTCTTAGCTAGTGTGTCTTTAGGACCTGCTCTGTGTGTGTGTGTGTGTGTGTGTGTGTGTGTGTGCGTGCATGTGTGTGAAAGTAAATCAATACTACTATTTATATTTTTGGATTCCCTCTTTGCCCACAAAGTTTAATGGGGAACTTGGGTATTCAAAATGAACATACAATCACAACACCCTGCTCCCTCACCTTTTCTGTTCTAGAACCAAAGGCTAATTGTAGTGAGTCAGCTTCCAAAATAGAATCAACCTAGTTATTTTATTTATATTTTTTCAAGTGTGCGTGCGCGCATGTATGAGGGAGGGGAGGAAGAGTGGGGTGAATTATTTATTATATATGCTTTATCTGACAGCTCTCCCCAGGAAGAAAGAAAGAAAACACATTTACACATAAGCATACACATCACAGGAAAGTTGGTAGATTTTTCTTTTCATTTTCCTTCTTTCTTCCTTTGGGGGGGTTTTTTTTTTTTTGCTCTATCTTTCTCCCCATCCTCTTTCAAGCCAACATTGGCAAATGTGCATGCAGAGTAAATGTAGCCTTATCACTGCTAAAATGGTGTTAATACTAATCTAAGATTTGTAACTCAAAGCTTTTGTTAGTTACATGAGTGCTTTTATAGCATTTGTGCTCTAATTGACACAGTAAACACAAAATCCTTATTGCTCATCTATGCTTTATGCTGACACTATCACAAATAACAATAGTGCGTTTGTATTCTCATTATCATAACAAGTTTACCATACTTCCACTGTAATTAATCTTTTTATGAATCTCTTTGATATGAAAATTGGTCAAAGTTTTTGAGGTCGATATACTTACTGTAAGTTTATCTTTTCTAGAAGTGATCTTTGTTACAAAAAAAGCTTTTAGGATCAGCTATTAGGCTTTTCCTTTCACCCTGGATGTTCAATGTTTGCAAATGACCACTATACCGACAGGTAACTGTGCAGAAAAAAATTACAATCGATAAATGTCTTAGAACAACCAGTCACTCATCTGGGAAGGCCTTGAAATCAATGTTACCAACTGGGGACTATGTTCATCGCAGTGATAATAAAAAGACTGAAAGGAGGTCTGCAACGAAATAATTTTACTCAACACTTTGCAAGTGAATCAGTGGAGGCAAAGATGCGTCTCATTTACTTGACAATTTATGCACCACATTGCAGAAATCACAATGTAAGTATATCTGAAAGGATAGTCTTACACTGTTGTACCGTTGAATTACAAATAATGCTCATCTGTTATGTTCGGGTGACCCTATAGCTTCCAATAGTACAACTGTATTCGTCTTTGCTTAGGAAAAATAACTAAATTGTGGGTGTGAAGTCCCCATGAAGGGGTCTTTGTAACTTCTAAGAAGAAGAAATTTTAGAAATATTACTTTATTTGTGTGTAATCTGTATGGTTAAAATTTCATCAACATCAAAAATATATGAATTTTCATGGGGGTTATGGCCGTTATGCATAGAATATAATTTCCAAATTTCATAAAGATCCATTCAGTACTTTTGACGTAGTTTTGATAAGAAAACAAATGACTAATGTGTGTGTTTGTGTGCATGTGTATGTATGTGTGTGTGATGGGTGTATATATGTATAGATATATGTATGCATGTATATATGTGTATATATGTGTACATATTACATGTACATCTATCTATATATATATACATCTACACATGTATACATATACATGTATGCATATAGATCTATATCTAATATATATATCTATACATATACGTGTACGTATACATCTATATGTATACATATACATCTCTCTCTCTCCCTCTCTCCCTCTCTCCCTCTCTCCCTCTCTCCCTCCCCCTCTCTCTCTCTCCCCCTCTCTCTCTCTCTCTCTTTCTCTCTCTCTCTCCCTCTCTCCCTCCCCCCCTCTCAAAGTATCTGTCATTACAATATCGAAATGTGATTGTTTCAGTTAGTGGAATAGTTTCATTTTTAAAGTGAAAGTATTTGACATGGGCGTTTTTATTTCACTTTTGACACGCAATACTTAAATAGTGGAGGAGATTTTATGCTGCTGTGGGCTTGAACTATGCAAGGAGTTAAAATTTTTTTTTGACTAAAACACAACCGGGACCCTATGTAAGGCATGTGTAAAATTTGAATGAAATTGGTTGTGTAGTTCTCAAGTTTTAGGGAAGCACACAGACATACATTCTCATTTATATATATATATATATATATATATATATATATATATATATAGATATATACACACACATATATATATATACACACACACACACATACATATATATACATATACACACACACACACATATATACACATAAATATACATGGGGTCCACCAAGGTTCCGTCCTCAGCCCCCTCTTATTTATCATAGTCCTCCAGGCAATCACAGAGGAGTTCAAGACAGGTTGCCCCTGGGAGCTCCTCTATGCTGATGACCTTGCCCTAATTGCGGAGTCACTATCAGAACTAGAGGAGAAGTTTCAGGTGTGGAAGCAAGGTCTAGAATTGAAGGGCCTTAGAGTCAAACCAAAATCCTAATAAGTAGGAAGGTAGATAAAACACAAACCCCTTCAGGTAGATGGCCCTGCTCAGTATGTAGAAAAGGAGTAGGTAGTAACTCTATAAGATGTACCCGGTGCAAGCTATGGACACATAAGAGGTGCAGCAACATCAAAGGCAGGTTAACTAGGAAGTTAGCTTTTGTTTGTGGCAGATGTTCAGGTGCAATAAACACTGTAAACAAACAGGAAACAACTTCTATCTCATTCCAGGGTGAAAAACTAGAGGTAGTCGATAGCTTCCGCTATCTGGGCGACCAAGTTAGTAGTGGGGGTGGGTGCGCTGAAAGTGTAGCTGCTAGAATAAGAATAGCCTGGGCAAAGTTTAGAGAGCTCTTACCCCTGCTGGCGACAAAGGGACTCTCACTCAGAGTAAAAGGCAGACTGTATGACGCATGTGTACGAACAGCCATGCTACATGGCAGTGAAACATGGGCTGTAACTGCTGAGGACATACGTAAGCTCGCAAGGAATGAAGCCAGTATGCTCCGTTGGATGTGTAATGTCAATGTGAATACCCGTCAGAGTGTAAGTATCTTGAGAGAAAAGCTGAACATTAGAAGCATCAGTTGTGGTGTGCAAGAGAGACGATTGCGCTGGTATGGACATGTGGTGAGAATGGATGAGGATAGCTGCGTGAAAAAGTGCCACACCCTAACAGTTGAGGTAACCCATGGAAGAGGTAGGCCCAGGAAGACCTGGGCTGAGGTGGTGAGGCAAGACCTTCGTACATTGGGCCTCACCGAGGCGATGGCTACTGACCGAGACCTTTGGAAATGTGCTGTGCGTGAGAAGACCCGGCAAGCCAAGTAAGATCGTTGCCAGTGCCCTTGGACTGGCTCTTGTGCGGGTGGCACATGAGATGCACCATTTTGAGCGTGACCGTTGCCAGTACCGCCTGACTGGCTCCCGTAGGATTTTCAAGCAAGATCGTTGCCAGTGCCCCTGGACTGGCTCTTGTGCGGGTGGCACATAAAAGACACCATTTCGAGCGTGGCCGTTTTCGTGCGGGTGACACGTAAAAGCACCCACTACACTCTCTGAGTGGTTGGTGTTAGGAAGGGCATCCAGCTGTAGAAACTCTGCCAAATTAGATTGGAGCCTGGTGTTGCCATCCGGTTTCACCAGTCCTCAGTCAAATCGTCCAACCCATGCTAGCATGGAAAGCGGACGTTAAACGATGATGATGATGATGATATACATACACACTCATAAATATATATTTACACATATATATTCTCATATATCCATACATATATGTATCATCATCATCATCATCATCGTTTAACGTCCGCTTTCCATGCTAGCATGGGTTGGACGATTTGACTGAGGACTGGTGAAACCGGATGGCAACACCAGGCTCCATGTATATACATATATATACATATATATACATATACACATATATATGTATATATATATATATATATATATATATATATATATATACATATATATACATATATATACATATACACATATATATGTATATATATATATATATATGTATATATATATATATATATATATATATATATATATATATATATATATATATATATACATATATATACATATATATACATATACACATATATATGTATATATATATATATATATATATATATATATATATATATATATATATATACAAAGATATAAATATATACATATATATATGTATATATATATATACACACAAACATATACAAACATGTAAATAAATACATAGTGAAAGTAATTGAAATTGAAACTATTATATCATTATTATAGAGATGTTATTGTTTTACTTTTAACACATAATCCTGAAACAGTGTAAGAGATAAGAGATTGGGCTCGCATTAGGCAAGAAGTTCAAAGTTTCTTTAGCCCATGACACTCCATAGTTCCTAAATAAGGCATGTGTAAAATTTGAATGAAATTGGTTGGGTAGTTCTCGAGTTTTAGTGATGCACACATACAGACACACATTCTCAGTTTTATATATCTAGATTTAATCTGGTAGTTTTATCAAGTTCATCTCTGTTATAAATATTTTGAGCAGCTGAAGTCTGTTGGCTTTGTGAAACACTACTTTAAACTAAGTCACTGGAACAGACAGTTATTAATTAATTTGCTAGGTATAAATCTCTAGTAGTTGCTTCGTCCAAAACTTTGGTATAACAACTACAGAGGGATATGACCTTATAACTTGAGAAGAAAATGTGACTGAAACTTTATTAGTGAGACAAGAATGACTACGATTGGATACCAGAGAACAATCAGAGATCAAATGTAATTCTCCTCCTTCTCAGCTATGTCCTATCTCCAGTCAATTACTCTGGCAAGAAGGGTGTTAGCTTGTACATGGAATCTAAAGGTTAAGTCAGTGTCTTAGATGACACACAGCATGATATTTTATAGTTGTCCATTGGATGAAAAGAAATAGGAAATTCTTATCTGCCAAACTGAATTGAGCTCAAGTTTTCCTGTTCCAGATAACACCATACTGATAAACTACGCTCTGCTACAATACATTTCAAAAAGGGTAAAATTATGTCAAATTTTAGCTTTCAATATAGGAAAATATGGCACCATAAATTAGTACTTTTGTTACTAACTGTTGATTGGACAGGTGTTAGAATGTCACCTGGTTTAGTTATTTATTTTAAAGAGATAAAATGTAAAAGTTTGAAGTGATTTCTCTCTCTCTCTCTCTCTCTCTCTCTCTCACACACACAAATGTATAGATACGTATGTATGTCTATGTGTGTGTATACACACACACACACACACACACACACACACACACACACACGCACATATATATATATATACACATACACACACATATATCATCATCATCATCATCATCGTTTAACGTCCGCTTTCCATGCTAGCATGGGTTGGACGATTTGACTGAGGACTGGTGAAACCGGATGGCAACACCAGGCTCCAGTCTGATTTGGCAGAGTTTCTACAGCTGGATGCCCTTCCTAACGCCAACCACTCAGAGAGTGTAGTGGGTGCTTTTACGTGTCACCCGCACGAAAACGGCCACGCTCGAAATGGTGTCTTTTATGTGCCACCCGCACAAGCCAGTCCAGGGGCACTGGCAACGATCTCGCTCGAAAATCCTACAGGAGCCAGTCAGGCGGTACTGGCAACGGCCACGCTCAAAATGGTGCATCTCATGTGCCACCCGCACAAGAACCAGTCCAGGGGCACTGGCAACGATCTTACTTGGCTTGCCGGGTCTTCTCACGCACAGCCCATTTCCAAAGGTCTCGGTCCGTAGTCATCGCCTCGGTGAGGCCCAATGTACGAAGGTCTTGCCTCACCACCTCAGCCCAGGTCTTCCTGGGCCTACCTCTTCCACGGGTTCCCTCAACTGTTAGGGTGTGGCACTTTTTCACGCAGCTATCCTCCTCCATTCTCACCACATGTCCATACCAGCGCAATCGTCTCTCTTGCACGCCACAACTGATGCTTCTAATGTTCAGCTTTTCTCTCAAGATACTTACACTCTGACGGGTATTCACATTGACATTACACATCCAACGGAGCATACTGGCTTCATTCCTTGCGAGCTTACGTATGTCCTCAGCAGTTACAGCCCATGTTTCACTGCCATGTAGCATGGTTGTTCGTACGCATGCGTCATACAGTCTGCCTTTTACTCTGAGTGAGAGTCCCTTTGTCGCCAGCAGGGGTAAGAGCTCTCTAAACTTTGCCCAGGCTATTCTTATTCTAGCAGCTACACTTTCAGCGCACCCACCCCCACTACTAACTTGGTCGCCCAGATAGCGGAAGCTATCGACTACCTCTAGTTTTTCACCCTGGAATGAGATAGAAGTTGTTTCCTGTTTGTTTGCAGTCTTTATTGCACCTGAACATCTGCCACAAACAAAAACTAACTTGCTAGTTAACCTGCCTTTGATGTTGCTGCACCTCTTATGTGTCCATAGCTTGCACCGGGTACATCTTATAGAGTTACTACCTACTCCTTTTCTACATACTGAGCAGGGCCATCTACCTGAAGGGGTTTGTGTTTTATCTACCTTCCTACTTATTAGGATTTTGGTTTTAGCTAGGTTGACTCTAAGGCCCTTCAATTCTAGACCTTGCTTCCACACCTGAAACTTCTCCTCTAGTTCTGATAGTGACTCCGCAATTAGGGCAAGGTCATCAGCATAGAGGAGCTCCCAGGGGCAACCTGTCTTGAACTCCTCTGTGATTGCCTGGAGGACTATGGTAAATAATAGGGGGCTGAGGACGGAACCTTGGTGGACCCCTACCTCTACCCGGAATTCATTGCTGTACTCATTTCCAACCCTCACCTTACTGGCCGCATCTCTGTACATGGCTCGCACAGCTCTCACTAGCCATTCTTCTATCCCAAGTTTCCTCATTGACCACCAGATAAGGGATCGGGGGACCCTGTCAAAGGCTTTCTCCATGTCAACGAAAGCCAGGTACAGAGGTTTATCCTTGGCTAGGTATTTCTCTTGCAACTGTCTCACTAGAAATAAGGCATCAGTAGTGCTTTTACCTGGCACGAACCCAAACTGCATCTCATCTAAATTGATTCGCTATATATATATATAAATACATTTTTAAAGTTCTTTTCCCTGCTTGTCTGGTTGGTGGTTGGATCTAGTCATTGTTATCTAATACTCATAGCAACATAGAACATGGTACAACAGCTCATTGTTGAGTGCCATATACATACATTCTTTCATGACTCATTCTTAGAAAAGTTTATTCAATCATTATCGATCATTTCCCCTTGGTAACCTGATAGCTATCTTGGCAGCTTTTATTCAGAAAGATGAAAATGGTATGTTGACTATTCAAGCTATCAAATTTCGCAGGATTTCCTTTACCCATGCAATGTAGAGCCTCTCCTTTTCAGCCTTTCAAATTTTCTTTTTGTATCAACGTTTATCTTTGAAATCTTGTTTGAGCCAAATGTCTCTTATAGTGTTGTGCCACACTATGCTGTATTATATGACAAAGAAGACATTCTGTCACATACTCTCTCTCTCATACATGCTCTCACCTACAACAACATTATGAGTACATTCTTACTCACATGGCATATTGGCTTGAAACTGTCATGAACTCATTTTACCTCTCATTTTCTCCGACATTCTCTCAATACACAGCGTGAGAAGAATTCTCTTATTCACATCTTTTTACATCAGTTCAGTACTGTGAAAATGTTCTCTCATGCAGACATATATATTCTCTACATAAGTACATTCTCCCTCACACGTGTGTGCTAGATACTGAAAGGAACATGCTTTTATGCAGATGTACACACTGTCCTGCTCATTATAATACATTATGACACAACACCTAATCATTTTATATGGATGTTTGAAATTCATACTATTTCATATTAATTTTTCTGCAAAACATTTGTGTTAAAATGAACTTTACCATATCTTTATGATGGCAAACATTTTGTAATAACTACAGTCATGTCTATCCTGTATTTTTATATTACTTCTGTATTAATCCATTCTAATCAAACTAATTTCATTAATGAAATAAAACCGGTTGCGAGATCTCATACCACCAGTCAATTTAAACTCTATTACTGAAATTGTGTCATTTTCATTTGGTATGACTGAAAGCCCTTTCTATTGCCAACAACTTCACAGTATAATAGATTAGGTATACATTATCATACCACCAGTGTTTTAGAGATTGTCTCAGCAGCAAGATTGAAGATTCCCCTCTACGTTGTATTAGCTTTTAGTTGTAGCTGTTACTTCTACTCCCAAGACTGGCTATGTATGTAAATGATAGGCTCTTGTGTTGATTTCAGTGCATGAGCATCCAGTTGTTTGATCAATTGGATAATCAGCTCACTGAATTAGAATGCAAAGTGGCTGAGTATTCTGCAGACATTTGTATTGAGAACACAATTCTTAAATAGAATCAGCATAGCACAGAGTATGCCAAAAGCTGGCTGAACTTTTGAGTTACAGGTACAGTCCATCTGGTGGGCTTCTGAAATTTCCTATATATATGTGTATACATGTGTACATACACAGTCACTCACACACGCGCATGCACGTGTGTGAATGGTTTATTTTTGATTTGTTTTTATTTGTTGCACAAGCTATGCAATGCTCTTTATTACTATTTTTTCCTTTGAGTTATTTCATCTGGATAATGCCAATTTCTAAGTCCCTTCTTCTGCCCCAGCTATTATCTTCAATTAAACTTCTAACTGTTTATTCTTCTGTATCATTTGTTCCCTTCTCATTATATATGTGCAATTGTAATTTGTATATTCATTGATTGATGCCAGTCTGACTATATGATAGCCAGTTGTTTATGCACATCTGGTTCATACTTTGCTTATTCTTGTTCAAGTGTTGTGGTTCATCCCATAAAGTATTTCACTTCTTGTATGATACTTTCAAATGAATCTACAACTAAAATTAACATTTCTTTATTCATTGTAGTTTTTCATTTACTCGAGTTCTTTGCATGTCTAGTAATTGTATTTCAATGACAGTATTTCCGAGTAATTTTAATATCATTCAATCATTTTTATTTGATTAGAAACATTCCATGAATTTTTATTATTTTTTTGTATTCTTTTTGTATCTATTTCCATATAATTTTCCTCATGGATTTTTTTTATCAGTTTTCTATTTTATCTTTGATAAAATAATAATAATTAAAAATAATAAAGATACTGCTATTACATTTCCACCCACAATCTCCAAGTATCAGATTTCTTGAATATCAGTAACTAGTCTGTTCTTGAACAGTGATTTATCTATTGTGTTTCAAATCTTTCAGGAATGTTATATCATCATACACATTTAAGCAGAGTTTTCATCACTACGTTGTCATTTGAATCAGATTTATTAACATTATAATCATTATCATCTAGATTTTTTTTCTTTCTTTTGATAACATTGTTATTACATAATTATCTTTGAGGCTATTCTTTTGGAAACTATTTGAAATAATGCTTTCATTGTGTCTTTTTTCTTTTTATTTGTTCAGGATGATTCTGAAGAATATGACTCAAAGTTGGATTTAGAAGAATTATTAAATTTAGAAACAGACAGTGAAAGAAGATGTTATGCAATGGTAAGTAACAATTCTAATCTTAAAACTCATAAATATCACTTTTTTTCTTTTACTTTGATTAACCAAACAATAATTTTCATTTTCTTTATTTAGTATAGACAATTTCTTGTCATTATTGTTGGGTCCACTACTCAAGTGGACCCAACAGAGGGACTAGCTTTTCTATTTAATAGCCATATAGTAATATAGTTTAATGTATTTTTAAAGAAACAAAGGCAAAGAGAACAACTGCATCATCAAGGATAATTGCTGAGATATTGAAAATATCTGGCAAAATAAGATATTTAATAAGCATTAGTAACTTGTATAATCAATCAGAGAATATAGGGAGGTATTATCCCCAGTGACTGGCATGGTAATGTCATCATCAACTGTCACAAAAGCAAAAGACATGCTTTAGAAGGAAGCAACTACAGAAGCATCACACTGATGGACCAGATTATGAAAGTAGCAGAAAGAAGTAGCTTAGATGAAATGCACTTTGAGTTTGTGTTAGGATCGAGTAGAACTGAAGCCATCTTCCTAGTCAGACCAATACAGAGTAAACCTTTATACCTAACCTTCATTGATTTGGAGAAGACCTTTGTTAGGGTTCATCTCTGTAGTATGACAGTCATTAAGAAAGCTAGGTGTTGGTGAAATTTGTGCAAGCTATGTACAGAGATACTGCTTGCAAAGTGAGAAGTCACAATGAGTGCAGCAGGTAAGAAAATATCGAGTGTTTCAAGTAGAAAAACTCTGCAGAAAAGGACGACCAAAGATGATTTGGGAAAAGTAATGAAAGTTGATCTCAGGATGCTGAACATTCTGAAGGAGATGACAAAGGATTTCAATTAGTTGCAAAATACTGTACTAGTGAAAAACCTGCACAAACATGGAAAAATGGGGGTAAATTGATGATTTTTAACTTGGACAGATTATCTACCTGTTTGCAATTATTATTGGATGGCTTAAGCAGTCTAATAAGAGACTGAGCAGTAAGGTAACCTTATCCCACAAACTAAACTTACTGACATGGCAATGAAGTTTCCTTCAGCAATTTATTAATATCTAAACTAATCAAAAGTGAACTTCATTTTCAACTGGGAACTGTTCTTTTCCATGCTGTCCACACTACATCTAGGTAACAATTACAAATTTGATTGGAAATTCTGCATGGAATTTAATGAGCAAGTAATTATATATAAGGATGGGATGTCCTGAAAGTGAGGTAGTAAGGAATGTACTGAAACTGTGGTTGTAAGGATTGTGTTACCAGGAACATTGTGTTTTTCTTTCTAAGTTGCTATTTTCCCAGTTGATCGTACTTTTCATGTTACTCATCATCATCATCATCATCATTGTTTAACGTCCGCTTTCCATGCTAGCATGGGTTGGACAATTTGACTGAGGATTGGTGAAACCGGATTCACTGCAAATCTTATATCAATTAGTTTCTTGCAAGTTAGTTTTGTGTCAAACTACTTGAGTCACTCAGTTTTGGGTAAAAACATGTGGTAGTTCACAAGATTTTATACAATAAATTATCTAAATTACAAAGTTATTTGCTGGGTACTCATATTAATTGAATTTGGGTTTTCTGCTGTATGTGTGCATATACTTTGGAAGACAATACAATTTCTAATACATTATATCAGTGTTGTTTATGCTAAAAATGATGCAGCAGACTGAAGGTAAAATGGTGATAATAAGAATAGCTACCTAAATTAGATAAAATCAAAAATATTTTATTAATTTATACATTTTACATATCTTACTTCAATGGCATTTAAATTATTTTCTGACTCATACTAATAATTTGAAATTAGCCCCGACAAAAATTAGGATTAATCTGAAGCAAAAACATTATTACATGTCATTGAGTATAAAACATTTAAAGAGTATTCCTAATGCAAAATATGAAAATTATGGTCAATAGAAATATTTGATTTCTGTCGACACTTCCAGTATTACATTCTATTTGTGGAGTGCATACTTATGTACTTTGATAGTAATTACTGGCAGCATTGGGATTGTCTGTAGTAATTGGTGTTTTATCACAATATTAGCCAGATGATGTTGCTTTGAAGATTGTCTCTACTTATCAAATATATAAAAGCATGAAAAATATTGAATCATCTGGGAACGGATGACCTGTGGGCGTCTTTTCAAAACTATGGCTTAGTCTCTGATAGAGAATCGGGTGGTAGTAATGGGGCTGCAACTACTGTTGAACTTGGAAAGTGATAATGAAATAGGATATTTGGCGCACCTATCCAAGCTGCAAGTTGCAGTGAGGTCTCACGTTTTAGCAGTAAGTTGGCTGAGTTGATGACTTAGATTGAATAATTTAATCTACATTGCTCCAGTTCACTTAGTTGAGGAGAACAGGTGCCAGATTTCATGATCATGCATGAGATAACAAGTAATTTGACTAAGTATTTATTATGTTTGTGTATGATGTAAATATTTATTCTTACGTGTGGGTTATTCCATGACAAATGGTTTGATTTCAGAATGTTTTCTATCTGTCTTCTCAAATTTTTTTCTAACTTTTTTCCCTTTGAGTCTTAAAGGAAGTTTAATAAAATTTTTGCATCATATCTTTTCCAGTTCTGTTATAAGGTCTCTAGGAGCAATACGTAGTCCAGCTTTTATTATCTGGCAATAAATTAGTTTTACAGTTATAAATTTACTGCCATTCAACACAAAAATTTTACTGCTCAGAAAATTTGTTCCTGGAGCCAAAACATAATATAGATTTCAAAAATCACAACGGTATAACTTCAGAAAATATCACTTTATTACAAAAAAAAAAAAATTGTCAAAATGTGTTTGAAATGTTGTTGGATAAATTTAGGAGACAGAATTTAACAGATCAAAGATCTGGGATTAGTCAACTGTATGGATGCTTTAATAAAATTCACGAGCTACTGCTAATATACAAACAGAAATATTCCAATCTATGTCTTGGCTGTTATAGTTCTGGTAGCGAATTAGCTATTACAAGTAAATTACAATAATTTATTACAGTAAATTACCAGTCTTATACTGAAGTGGATTTCTGTCTGCCTGTCTACCCCACTCTCTCTCCCTCTCCCTCAAAGAACTTGGCTATGGTCAGACCTGGAGGAGATTGGCTCCAGTAAGTTAATAAAAAAAAATATCCAATACATACTGTGTCTTATAATAGCTAACTCATTACAACTCCATCCACAGAAGAGCACCCAAAAACTTCAAAAGTGTTTGAAAGTAAAAATACTTCATCTTTGAGGTCAAAGTGAAAATAAAACTTACAATACACCTTAACAAAAATCAATAAAAAAAAACAACATTGTGTACTGAAATACTGCGGCCTAGTTGTTGTTGCTGAGTTACTCTTGTCATCTTTATCAAGTAGGCAAATGACATGTTAGAAGTTGAATAACTGGTTGCAATGTAGAGATCCAGTGCTCTCCGTAGATCATGCCACTGTCTAGTTCAAGACTATACTATACAGTCTCACATGCACTTGTTTGCCAAATAGGGTGTAAGGTGGTAGCCTGGGTGTATTACATTTTCTATATTTTTGAGCCTGTTGTTGTTTAGTCTCAGATCAACCCTGATTAAACAGACTTATGAGCAAAAGCTTTACAGTCATGACTCTCCTGCTTTTCTGTCAAGTATTGTGCACCTAGGACTACAACATCTGCATGTCTCCTTTGGCAGGGTGTGAGTCGAGGGGTATTTGGTTGTTAACAGCTCAACTGACTACATTGAGGTTCTCTTATTGGTTTTTCTGTTGTGTTGTTTAGCCCTAGGCTAGTTCTGTTTGAGCTGGCCTCTGACCAGATGTTCTTGCTGTGACTATCTCAACTTTTTATCAGATATATGGTAGATAATACTACATTATTAAAATGTGTCAATTCAGTTTTGTAAGAAAGAAATGATCCAAATGAGAATAAGGTCACTACATCTAACATGATGAATAACCATGTAGAGGCTTCCTTGTTTAGCTTTCTATGATTTGCTTGTGTTAGGCTGATATGTTTTGTTGGTGGCCACAACACATACTGGCAATGTGTCCTTATGTCTTGCTTCTTTTTTGGCAGTCTAAAAGAACTTCTTATTCCTTAACTTTCTAAATGAGATTCTGACATTCTAACTTTTTTGAAGCATTTTACTCTTGATTTTTGCTGGCCAGTTTTGTACAGCCTTTTGTTATACTGCACTGTGCTCTACAGTATTACATTGTGGTGTTGTGAATCACTCTATACACCGTGTTGTGCTTTTACCACTCATTTGAGATGTTCATTGCTCACTCTTTCTACATATTAGTGGTTTAGATTGCAGTTAAAACTGTTATGGTCTTTATGAGAACTATCTACAGAGAAAAAGAAATAGGAATTTATATTTTCATCTTATTGAAATAGAGCTGTTGATTAAGAATATAAAAGTAAAGTTAGTGCTTGTGGGATGATGATATTATCAATTTCAATTTTTTATTGGGCAGTAGGATTGTTTGAAACAGTGGAATGCTTGACAAAATGTTCAGTCATTAGAACATTGGATAGAATGCCTTGAGGTGTTTGTTTCAACTTTCTGTGCTCTGAGTTCAAATCCTGCTATGGTCAGCTTTGCTTTACATACTTATGGTGTCAGGAAAAAGACAAAAAAGACAAAAAAAAAACAACAAGAAAATAACAAGAAAACAACTCCACTAATCCAGGGCAGTGGATTGTCAGAGCAGGATGCCTAGCAGTATTTGTTCCAACTCTTGTTCTGAGTTCAAATCCCATATAACCTACTTGGGTGGTAGACTTCATCTTTTGCCCATTTTAACACCACCACCTTGTACTTTGGGTGTCTTTAGTGGAGTCCACTCTGATGCAAGCATTCAGGCCAGGCCTCCAGCTTGAGGGTAATTTCCTCCCTTTCTCCTTCCATCTCACCAGTCTTAGAGACCCTGTTAAGGATCATGGGCAATACCTTCTTACCTGGCTAAAAGATTAAAAGCAAAAAAATCAACCCATTTTGCACTAGGGGATTCAGAGTTAGCTACATCCCTGCCCACCAGATTAGGCCTGCCAAAATTGAGATATGCCTTATATACTCAAAAATACCTTTATTTCCTTTCAACTATTCATATGTAGCCATTCTAAGTAACTAGTCATTATTTACCATTTTTATAAATGGAGCATAATATCTGCAAAGTCTGATCAGATCTGCTCTCATCTACATCCCAAAGTTAACGCCTATAAAGTTATATTTATTGCAGTATAAAAACTTTTGTTATTTTTTTTAAACAATTACCAACAGGCACAGGAGTGGCTGTGTGGTAAGTAGCTTGCCTATCCACCACATGGTTCCGGGTTCAGTCCCACTGCGTGGCACCTTGGGCAAGTGTATTCTACTATAGCCTCGGGCCGACCAAAGCCTTGTGAGTGGATTTGGTAGACAGAAACTGAAAGAAGCCTGTCGTATATATGTATATGTATGTATGTATATATATATATATATATATATATATAATGTATGTGTGTTTGTGTGTCTGTGTTTGTTCCCTCACCTTCGCTTGACAACCGATGCTGGTGTGTTTACATCCCTGTAACTTAGCGGTTCGGCAAAAAGAGACCAATAGAATAAGTACTAGGCTTACAAAGAATAAATCCTGGGGTCGATTTTCTCGACTAAAAGCAGTGCTCCAGCTTGGCCGCAGTCAAATGACTGAAACAAGTAAAAGAGTAACAATGTTATAATTTTACCAGCATTGTCTTTCACTTACTTACATTGCTATATGTGGGTAATTGCTTGCTTCTATTGTCTTATGTAACATTGAACCAAATTATAAAACTAATTTAGAGACTATTTTAGCTCTCCGAATTCATTTTTTTGAACTCTCTTCTTCCCAACATCTGTCTCATCTCATTAACTACTGTCTGCTTAGTGCACCCCCTACTAGAGTTAATAAAAGAAACATTTTTCAAATTGGTTGTTTTTGAATTGTCTCTCCATAATATAAAGTGATTTATTGATTGTTGTATTTTCTACTTAGCCACTCTAAGATACCCCCCACTAACATATCGATTGGCATATTGATTGATTTTTTTTTTTTTTGTTTTTGGAAAATCCCAGTTCTCATACTCTTGTTATTTATACTTTAATATTGATGCACGTCTGTACTTGTTTACATATGGTTGCTATGTTGTGTTAAAAACATGCAACCTGCTGCATTTGTGTTCAGTTTGAGTTGGAATTCACTTTTTACATTTGTTTTCATATTGATAACTTTTTTCAACTTTTCTTTTCACTTTTTTCAACTGGATGTATATGCAAATTAGTGTTTCCAGGAGTAAACGTTTTTGCATCTGGGTAAATAAAGACATTCTGTAATCTTAACAGATTGTAGGCTTACCATTTAATGGCTTCATCTTCATGTCTATCAAAGACAAATTAACCTGATGGGACTGGTCTCCTTTCAAATTGCTATGGCTAGGAATCATGGATATTTGGAGTGAGAAAAGTGAAATGTAAGTTTGTTATTCATGGACCAAGAATTTAGCATCATTAGGTACTTCCCTTCACTTATTGTGTTGCTGTCAAGTCTGTTATCAAGATCGTTAATTATAATGTATTGGATTTCTTTGTTGAGAACTATATCTCTAAAAATTGTCTGACAGCCAATGAAAAAAATGTAATAAGTATTGAACAATGAAAACTGAAATGATGTTGGTTATGATGTTTCTTCATAGCTATACATATATGTCGTTTATTGGTTGTTATTCCAACTAATATTCATTTTCAAGAGAAAGTAATTATTGGAAGAATTTGATGAGTACTGAACTAAATATGAATTTATTAATTATGATGTTCAAAGTTCATTAGTGTTAACTTTGACTTTCATCTCTTTGTGAGCCAATAAAGTAAATGCCAGAATATACAGGAGTTGATCTAATCAGGCACATTCTTCCTTTTAAAAAAATTGGTTCTGTGTCTACTGAAAAAAATAATTGATATTGATTGTTAAGTGATCAAATTTCATAAATTAGTATTAATTTCTAAATAGTTTTTCTTCTTCTTTTCTTTTAACAACCCCTATAAATTGAACCCAAATAATATTATGTGAAGCAAGCTTTGTGAACATGTGTTGTTTATGACTGGTTATTTTATTTTTCTGTTTTACTTGTTGAGTCTGGAAGAATGGTAGTGTTCATGATCTTCATATGCCTGTGCGTCCCCTTTTTTGGGAAGAGGGCTGCATGTGACATGGCTCATCATTAAGCAGGCCACACTACTAAAATTATCCAAAGAAATTTTTCATTAGATATGCCATTCAGAAGCTCTCATGAGCCACAAGTTGTCCATGACTGATTTGAATTTTTGCCAGTCAATAACAGTAAGAGAGCATTGGCAGGAATAAGATTTCAGAGGACTAATGATCTGTGGAGAAAAGACAGCATAGTGGTTAGTGAGGAGCTGGGTGGGGGAGGTCAGACACAATTGTGATGAGATGTGGAGACATAAGTGAGTTAGGAGTGCCTGAATGGAAGAGTTATATGAGACCAATCAGCTCCAAGGAACAGAGGCCATTATAGTAGCAATAATTTTAACACTTCAGTTATATGACAACCATTTCTCTCTGGTTCTTTTGCTAGAAACCTTTTGCCATACTGGCTCAGCTGTAATAAGGGTAATTGGTTTGTTAATTTAAAACATTTTTCCTTTCATCATGGGATCAAGTATATTTTAAGTGAAATTTGTATATTTGTCAATTCATTAATAATGATTTACTCTGTTTCTTTATTGATATAATTTATTGACCGAGTAAAAACAGAAAGTGGTTTTATAATCAACTTGTTTGCTCCAGACTTGTTTGTTTGCCAAGTTTAATGTTTTTTGTCAACTTGTATTGTAAAGTGTAGTCTACTACTTTAATATATTTGTGTGTATATGTGTGTGTGTGTGTGTGTGTGTGTGCATATATGTATGTGTGTGTGTGTGTGTATATATATATATATATATATATATATACACACACATAGGAGGCTAAGTTGATAGGATACTGAGCAACTAGACAAGTTTGTATCCCTTTGCAAGCATAATATTGTTTGTGACCTAAGATATATAGGG
>NC_142933.1:114411071-114431071 GCF_046866305.1 Octopus bimaculoides | reverse complement strand
AACATTTATTGATGTTGTCTGTCTTCCAAGTGTTAGCTTTTATTCTTTTTTATTATACAGTCTTGCTGTTTATTAAAAGTGTGTAAATTGCTTTATTCAGCTTTGGAAGGGATAAAAACAACTGCAATATTATTTTAATTTAAAAGGAAATTTCTGCCTATAATCAAGACTTATCTACTTCATCATCATCATCTTCAAAATGTCTACTTTACCATCCTTGCCTGGGCCTGACAAAATTTGTCGGTGTAAATTCTTTTACAGATGCTCTTCTTATTATCAATCCTCTCCTGTTACTAAGCAAGTTAACATTTTCCTCCAAATGCTTTGAAAACAAAACAACACAATAGCCAGATATGTTCTCATGGAAGATTGCAAACAAACAACACAAGTTGTATGGTGACGCTGCTGTTTATAATTAAAGTATGATGTCAGTATATGGAGAAGTGAACACACACACACACACACACACACACACACACACACACACACACACACACACACACACACACACACACACACACACACACACACACACACACGTACTATATATGACAGGTTTCTTTTAGTTTCCATCTACCAAGTCCACTCACAAGGCTATGGTTAACCTGAAACTATTGCAGAAGACAGTTACTAAGGATGCCAAATATGGGACTGAACCTAAAGCTATGCTGTTGTGGCGCAAACCTCTTAACCACATAGCCTAGAAAACAATATGTCCTTGAAGAAATACAATAAAAGTTAACAGTAACAGTAAAAATAACTCAATTGTTTGAGGATATTGACTAAAAACTAAATGTCATGCCACCCGACTCCAGTTATACAATAAACTATAGTTTGAAAATGCTGAAGAAAGGGTTATTGTCCTTGTTGGTGTAAAGGGAGTTTGTTCATTCACAAATAAGATAAATAACTTTATTATTCAATTTAAAAAACGTTGAACTAATATCTTCAGGTCAAGCTTCATTGTAGTTTCATGACATCACATTTAATGTTGTTTGTTAGTTTTAATCACCATATGTATGTATATATTACATACTCTATGATGGTGATGGTGGTGGTGATTATTATTATTATTTAATGTCTGTTCTCTGTGCTGGCATTAGTTGGATGGCTTGATGGATCTGATGTGCTGAAGGACTGCATTGTGCTTTTATCTGTTTTGGTATGATTTTTAGATTTTCCTAACACCAACTAGGAAGGGAGAGAGAGAGAGAGAGAGATCTCAGTCAATATGATGAGAAAAGATGAAGTATCATGAGATGATCTGATTTATTAGTTGTAAAAGAATGGTAATGAAGAGGGCAACATAGTAGTCCGTGAGTTTTGTTTGTGGTGGGATGATATCAAACGACAGGGTGCGTATGAAAGCAGGATGAGATGAGTGAAAGCGGGAGGTTGATCAACAGGATGGCAGCAAATGGCTTAGCAAGATATAAACATATACATATATGCATCAGAGGACTGAGATATGTGGTGCATTACTGTACTTGAGAAAATACATTCACCATAACAGAATCGAGATCTTAAAAACCAAGGTGCCATGTAAAAAGCATTGGTCTGAGTGCTGGGGTCGTGTAAAAAGTGTGTGATGATGGTGCCATGTAAAAAGCAACAAGTACACTCTATGGAGTGGTTGGCATTCGGAAGGGAAAAGAAAATAACTTCTGAGATTTTGTATGCAAGTTTAATTGAAATTTCTTTTATATATATATATATATATATAAAAATAAATAATAAATGGAGCAAAACGCATATAAATAAAAGTTCCTTTAATTCCTACACATGTTTCAAAATATATGAGAGCTCCTTCACAAAGAAGTAAGAGCTGCTGGAATTCCTCATATATTCCTCTTCAGGGAATTCATAAATAAACATATAAGAGCAAGACAAATACGAAATGATGACTATTTACTCTGGTAACTATTAACATATTTACATTATCAAAGGTTTTTTTAAAACTGAGATAATATTTATATATATATATATATATATATATATATATATATAAAGAAATGGAACTCACCTCTTTTAAAATAAGTTAGCTTTCCTTTTTATAAAAATAAATTCTCTCTGAAGCACCTTTATTAACATAGGTATGGGCTTTATGATCTTTGAAGAATTATATAAAGGGTTTCACAACAAAATAAATGTGGTCAATCATCCTCTGTATCTGCTTGTACTAAGCAATAACTTACAAGTAGACTTGTTACAAGTAACAAACATTATACATTGCTGAGTCAAATACATCTTCACAATGTCTGTCTGTCTGTCTGTCTAATATATCCACCTGTCATGGTATTCTTTTACTGGCTCCTGCCTGTTGGCATGTACCATACTGGGTTACTACCTTCATGATATAATTTGTTATATCGGCCAGATACACCCAAAAATGTAAATCTCACAAAGGACAGTAGGCTTACTTCAATGCAGTATCTTGTATATAAGCCTAGACATGGGAGACTATGTAGAATGATGAGGATGGTCTGATGCTGTCTCTTAACTCACCGATTCTAGTGACTATGATACTTATGAAATAAATCCTTATAGCCTTTATTTATGAGTGAACTAAACCAGTAAGAGTTGTCTTTGTCATGTGGATCAGAGCATATCACATGTATTTTTAAAAAGTCCTTACTTTGAGATTATCTGCTTATTGAAAGGAGCATTGGTATGTTGTATTTATAGTGATTTCCATTTGTAATTTTGCTTAGTAAGATATTTGAAACTGTAGGCTATTGATGTATGTGAACTTCAATAAATCTTTAATGGTGGCTCAAAATTACAAACTAAATTTTAATAGGTGTCTGTTTTAAAAAAAATATTTAAAAAGATTCTGTATGATACATTATTTATTTTTTAATAAATTGTCATCAAAAATTGATGAATTTGTTTCTGATGTTGTATCTTTGTTTTTTTTTTTTAAAGAATAATTCAAGCATTTAGAAGACCATTTAAAAAGCAAATGACATTACGAATACATGTATTTGTTGTAAATCTTAGTACTATTACAAAATACAGACTCTGTACTATTCATAAAGAAAAGAAAAACTAAAAATTTATTGCTATTTGTGACTGATAAGCATAGTAAAAAGAACAAGTCATGGTACTGTATGAAAAAGATGATCTTGCTAATGTTTCAGATATGTAAAAGAAATTAGTAGAAGTTCTTGTCATACGAACTGAGAAGACTAAGTGAAAGATTACATGATAAGTTTGCTTATCGTATAAATGTTACACATCTATAAACCTTTGAAAAGACTTTTGTGACTGTATGTGGGTGGGTCTCTGAATACATAGGAAATATTCGAAATGTTGTATTGATAATAACTTGTAATATGATACGTTTTTGCGTATCATATTACATTTTTATTTTTTTATTTTTAGACGGGAGACATAGTAATTGTAAAAATAAGTGGCGGGACAAAGTGGTCTTGTTTTTTCTTTGTTTGAAATGAGGATGAAAAGGAAGTGTTGAAAATTCGTGTGTATAGCGTTTTTTTGCAACATGTTATGTTGTTGTGCATAACATTGACATTCAAACCTGAGACACTGCCCTATCCAATGAGTCAGCTTCTAAGATCTGTCTGTTGGAAATGTGACCAGTGCAATTTAAAAGAAAATGTCAAGTACATGGTTGGATGATATGTAAAAATAGTGGAAGTTAGTATTTCCATTTGTGAATATACTAATAGTTGCATTTTGTTTATGAGCTATAGTTAAGAGTTTTAATTAACTTTAAATCTTAAGTAAGTTGATATCTTTAAGGAGATAGATAAAAAAAAGATTATATTTTTTTACTGTGTCTCATATAGTTGCTTTTCTTCTAAATGTTCTCCTTTTGCAAAAGAGCATTTATTTCCAGCATGCTCATACTTTTAATTACTTTTTTATCGGCCAGATACACCCAAAAATGTAAATCTCACAAAGGACAGTAGGCTTACTTCAATGCAGTATCTTGTATATAAGCCTAGACATGGGAGAATATGTAGAATGATGAGGATGGTCTGATGATGTCTCTTAACTCACCGATTCTAGTGACTATGATATTTATGAAATAAATCCTTATAGCCTTTATTTATGAGTGAACTAAATCAATAAGAGTTGTCTTTGTCATGTGGATATTACAGCAGCAGTGACTGAGAATGTGTACTGTTGAGCTTTCTACTAGTAGGCTAACAACACCTTCTCAATTGTTGACCCTTTTGTAGTAGGGAACTATTCTCCATGAGTTATTAAGTATAAGCTTTAATTTAATTGTGGAATACATTTAACATGAAAGCATATCGACATTTGCATTCTAATGTATTCTACAATTAAATTAAAGACAAATTATTCTTAACTTATGTAAGAATACTGACTGGCCACGTTAGTAAACTAAATCTAGTAGTAGGCTACCAGCACTTTCTCAATTTCTTCTGATAGGCTTGTGACACCTCACCTGTTAGTCCTATCAGTAAGCTAATGACACTTTAGCATGTTCATGCATGACTCCTTTGTTATGTTTATAAAGGCCAAGTTATTGAAAAATGAACTAAATTTGGAAATCGAATTATTTCAGTACTTTCCTTCTTACAAGCAACATAAAAGAACATCAAATTTTTTTGGAAATACTTACTATATTCATTCAACATTCATAAAAACATTCACTGTTGTCACATTTTATCAGTGTAAAGAAACAAACAATTGTGTACAATAGTAGAAAAAAAGTAACACACCTAAATTTCCACTACTACACCTTTTATTATAAACCATGTTGAAGGGTTTATTATACAATTTCCTCAACTTGACGTTTTATTAGTTTCAGTCATTTGACTGTGGCCATACTGGAGCACTGCCTCCTAGTCAAAGAAATCGATCCCAGAACTTATTCTTTGTAAGCCTGGTACTTATTCTATTGGCCTCTTTTGCCAAACCACTAAATTATGGGGACATAAACAAACCAACATCGGTTGTCAAGTGATGGTGGAGGGGACAAACTCGGACACAAAGACACACACACACCACACACACACACACACACACACACACACACACACACACACACACACACATATATATACATACAGGGGTTGGACAAAATAATGGAAACACCTAGCATCATAATTTTGGAATATCTATAAAACTGTCAAAAGGTTGTTTATATATATATATATATATATATATATGTCTGAAGTCTGTAGTGAGGGTGGTTGCTCTGAGAGTGCAGCGGTTAGAATAAGAATAGCCTTGTCAAAGTTCAGGGAGCTCCTACTTCTACTGGCAACTAAGGGCCTCTTGCTCAGGATGAAAGGTAGATGGTATGATGCATGTCTGTGATCTGCCACGCTACACAGCAGTGAAACATGGGCCATGACTGCTGAGGACATGCGTAGGCTTCAAAGAAATGATGCTAGTATGATCCGCTGGATGTGTAATGCCAGTGTGCATACACAACAGAGTGTAAGAGCCCTGAGAGAAAAGTTGGGCATAAGAAGCATCAAATGTGGTCTGCAAGAGAGACGACTGTGCTAGTACAGTCATGTGTTACATGTGGATGAGGACAGCTTTGTGAGGAAGTGCCACTCCATAACTGTGGGAGGAACCTGTGAAAGAGGTAGACCCAGGAAGACATGGGATGAGGTGGTGAAGCATGATCTTTGAACATTGGGCCTCACAGAGGCAATGACAGGTGACCAAGACCTCTGGAGATATGCTGTGGTTGAGAAGACCTGGCAACTAAAGTGAGATTGCAGCCATGCATGTCTGGCCCAGTTAAGAGAATGTTTGATGCGTCGGGCGATATGATATGCTTGAGAAGACCTTTTGAGTCAAGTAAAACCAATATCGTAGCTGTGGCCAGTGCCCTTGATTGGCACCCGTGCTGGTGGTATGTAAAAAGCACCATCTGAATGTGGTCAATGCTAGGTCCACCTGACTGGCACCTGTGCCGGTAGCATGTAAAAAGCACCGTCCAAATGTGGCCAATGCCAGTACCTCCTGACTGGCTCCCGTGACGGTGGCACATAAAAGGCACCATTTGAATGTGGCCAATGCCAGTACCTCCTGACTGGCTCTCATGCCGGTGGCACATAAAAAGCACCATCTGAACATGGTCAATGCCAATACCTGCTGACTGGCCCCCATGCCAGTGACATGTTAAAAAGCTCTATCCGAACGTAATCAATGCCAGTCCCACCTGACTGGCTCCTGTGCCAGTGGCACATAAAAAGCACCCACTACACTCTCAGAGTGGTTGGCATTAGGAAGGGCATCCAGCTGTAGAAACACTGCCAGATCAGATTGGAGCCTGGTGCAGCCACTGGTTCTCCAGACCTCAGTCAAACCATCCAACCCATGCCAGCATGGAAAATGGATGTTAAACAATGACGAGGAAGATGACGAGCTTCTTTCAGTTTCCATCTACTAAATTCACTCACAACGTTTGGTTGGCTCAAGGTACTTACCCAAAGTGCCCCACAGTGGGACTGAACTCAGAACCATGTGGTTGGGAAGCAGACCTCTTACCATTCAGCCACACCTGCACCTAGATTATATCTATTTCATTCCTTAATTTTGGATATATACATACACATATATATATATATAATCTGAAATTAGAGAATGGAGTAGATAAAATCCAGGCTACATATGTTTCATAGCTCACAGAACCTCAGAAGTAATAATTGCCTGAATGAGGGGGTAATCCACTGGCTAATTGTCAGGTCAAAGATACCTTTAACCAAATGAAGTTTGCTTAGTCAGAAATTGAGAAGAAAAGGGAAAGCATATTAGTGAAGAAGTAATATGTGGGAATGGGTAAATGTCTAAATTTTTTAATGAAAAAGGAAATGAGAACGGGATGAGTAGGAAAAATGTTTGGTATTTTCGAAGCTAACTAGAGGAATGTCTTTGTGAATTTAGGCTGGAGTCATTTATAGGTCTACTGTAGAATAAATAAGTAAACCATTAGCTATAAAACAATTATTTCAGCTTACCGAGCTTTGATATGGGAAACATTTACAACCTTCTATATCATTAAACCTGTTCCTGAAAGTTGTTTTTATACCTTCTACGGACTGCTTGAAATTTACTAACTTCCTACATCTTAATCCTTGGATCTTACCTTTACATATTATATATATATATATATATATATATATATATATCTATATATATATATATATATATATATATATATATATATATATATATATATATCTACACTCTCTGAATGGTTGGCGATAGGAAGGGCATCCAGCTGTAGAAACTCTGCCAAATTTAGATTGGAGCCTGGTGTTGCCATCCGGTTTCACCAGTCCTCAGTCAAATCGTCCAACCCATGCTAGCATGGAAAGCGGACGTTAAACGATGATGATGATGATGATATATATATATATATATATATATATATATATATATATATATTCTTCAATCTTATAGGGTATAAGGTAATCCCACTAGTGCTGATGCCACATAAAATGCAGTCTCTATACCTTGCAAAGAGGTTGGTGAACGAACAAGGATGATGTGGGGTTGAGAGGATCATCACAGGCATTGCTGGAGGGGATATGACAAGGCATCTTGTCTGACATTTTAATAATCTGCCCCCCCCCTCTCAGCTTGGATTGGTACTTTTTAATCAACCCTGAAAAGATGAAGAGCAAATTTGAACTTAAGCATAGAGTTGGTAGAAATAATAGTGCATTTTATTCATCATTCAAACAACTCTGCAAATTCACCATTTAGGTTTACCTTGGGCCACATGAATACACTGTCACAACCAACACTGCCACTGTCATCACCACTGCCACCAACATTAAAATTATATACTCAGTGCTATCATAACTGCAATAAAATATCTTAATTTATATTTAGTTCTCTAAGTGCAACCTTTGAAAAACCAAGTGGGACAATTACTTTATATCTGAATCTTGAAAATTAAGTTAATTTCTTTGCTGATATATTTATTTTCAGAGATTTTATATTATTGTGATTAATTTTTTTAAATTCCATAATCACATGCTACATAATAACCACAAATTATCTGAAGTTATACAGAGTGTATTACAAATTGCTTTAATTCACTTTAAAATGAAATGTTGGAACAAGCTAATTAACCAGCCATTTTAATAAGAAACTTTAATCTCAATACTTTAATAATAGGAAGAATTCAGTTTATAACATTATTGCTTGCTGAATTGTTTCCCCGATAAAGATATTTGTTTCACCCTTTTTTGTAATATATTTTTGTTTTATTTTTTGACATTTTACATCCATTTTTTTTCTCTTTATATAGGAAGAGATGATTTTTAGAAATATATTTGCATGTCTTCTGAGTAATTGTGCTTTATGGCTGGGTGCTCTTCATGTTGTCATGTAGTCATACTGACAAGTAAAATCACGTGTTTTGGTCAGTACCACAACAGAATGACTGAGGAGCTAACAAAGGAGCTTTTATGCAGTCATCAGATCCACTACAAATAACACCCAGTTCTCTTGAATCACAGCCTACCAACTTAGAAAAGAACATCTTGGCTAAAATGGTCTGAAGTGGGAGTAAGTGCTTTGTGTCCAGTGAAAAGATTGGATGATTATGGCTGGAATTACCTTTGATCATTGCTCTACTCATCCAGGGCTGAACTTGAGCGACATAATGGTTGAAATGAGATTTCAATATTTGACCCTGTGGGCAATAGTTCAGCGAAGGTGCATGGCCTAATGGTTAGAATGTTCAGGATTATCAACTTATGGGTTCAATTCCTGGGCCTGATGGCATGTTGCATCTTTGAGTGAAGCACTTTGTTCCATTTTGCTTTAGTCTACTCAGCTTTGAATGAGTACCAACTAGGTACTGGTGCAGCCCCCTCTCACTCCAGCTCTCATATACTAGATGTTATACCGGCTCAAGGATGAAAGGCTAAGAGGTTATATGTTTGTTCATGACTATATAGGCATCTAAAACAGTTAGTGGAAACATGATACATGTTACCCAATCATACTTGCTCATGAGTAATAGCTGGCTGTAGTTTAACTTTTAATTTCTTCCTGCTTTATATAATCTGTACAACCTTAAGTGATGATATATTTTAAAATATCTGTATGTAAATGATTCAAGGCTGCCAATCCTAATTATTTTTTCTGAATTTTTATTTTAAAATAGTTTATAATCTTGGTTTTTTTCATGTCCCAAGTTCTGGGACATAACTCATATAATTATAAATATTTTTAAATGAAGTTTTACCTATCTTCAGTTAGCTATTGATAGATTAATCCTTTTGTTACCAAGCCGACCAAAACCAGCTCCGGCTCCATAGAACAAATGTCTTGATTTCATAAGTTTTGCATTAAAATATACCACTAAGCCTTAGTTGCAATAATTGAAAGAAACAGAGCATCTCAAAATAAATACAGTAACGAAAGGGTTAACTGTCAATTAAACATGTTTCACTCTCTAATGATATGCATACTGTTGTAGAGTGATTCTTCTGTGACTGCCTGTCCAAGCATTTAGTGTTGCTGGTGTCTGTGCATTGTGATGTGTCATAACCTTGCTAGATTTTATATATTATTCGCTCCTTTAAATTACACTAAAAATAAAATTAAAAACAAAACAAAGGAAATTGTATGTGCCATCATTCAAGAAAGAATGGTTATAAGATCCCAAATTTTAAGGATTGGTTCCGTTGAGATAAAAGGGATAAAGAAGCTAGCTACTGTAAACACTGTAATGTTCCTTTGAGAAATACAAATACAAATAAATTTATGCTCAGGAAATACAAGACTGTAAAACATCAGAAATGTTTTGAAGTAGCTGTGTCTAGTGTTGATTTTACTTAATTCATGAGGAAAAGAAGTTAACAGAGACTAAACAAACAGCCAGAAGTGAGCTGCATTGCAGATAACATTTTCTTTGCAAGCATTGATCATCTGAAAGTATGTAATAAAGCATTTCCGACTGTAAAATAGCTAAGAAATTATCAATGAAAATAACTAAACTTTTATGTGCTGTTGAGGATGGACTAATCTCGATGATTAATGTATGAATTATTGTTTAACAGCAGATGATTTACTAATCATCATTGTCATCATCATTATTTAATGTCCTTTTTTTTTCATGCTGACATGAGTTGGATGTTTGATGTGAACTGATGAACCAGCGGGCTGTGTGCCAAGCTCCAATGGTTTCTACAATTGGATGCCCTTCCTAATGCTAACCATTTCACAAAGTGTACTGGGTACAATTTTCATGGCATCAGCACTGGTGAGGTCACCAAACTCCTCAGCTGAGTGGAGATATAGAAATATTTAGGATAAAAGGGGACTTCATAATTTAAAATATGATTTGTAACCCAATTTTATAATTAATTTAGTTGTCTTGCCACACATGCCAGTATGCATAGAAAAAATATTGTTGTATATGACACTAACTCTTTCAAAGCAGAGACTTTGAAAGGTAAAATTTCTTAGAAAGCACTCTATTACTAGAAATGGTATGGAAAGTACTACATAAAAGATTGGTAAAGAATTGATTAAGGAATTGGAAGACACTAAGATACTTAGTAAAATTGATTAAGAACTTGGAAGACATAAAGATATTTAGTAAGTAAAAAGTACTTAGTAAGTGAAAGATATTTAGTAAGAGATATTTAGTAAATAAAAGATATTTTATAAGTAAAAGCTATTTAGAATTTTAAAAAATTGTTTCTGTTTCAAGGGGAGATGAAAAGGGTGACTAATTTTTGTGGTTTTTGTATAAAAGTATGATTATACATATTTTATGTACACAAGTAAATGCAATTATAGTTATGATTAATAGTGTATAAATATTGATTTCAAAAAAATCCCATTGGTAGAAAAAAGGTGAAGAGTATAGAGTAGTTTCATCTACTTTCAGTTTAAAAAAAATGATTTATTTCATGCCTTTCAAAGTTTCTAAATTCTTATGATGTAAACAATTATAGTTTGTAACGTGTTGAAAAGTTTCTTTGTTTTAGAACATAATTTATTGTTACATTAACAGAGAAGGTGTTAATGCAATAAAAGCATAGAAATATTCAAATGAAACAACATATATGACACATGCAGAAAGCCTTTGTTAGGAATTCAACATTTGGGCTAATTTCTATACATCAATGCATATTCACGGTGCTGTGGGTGTCTTCTTCAATCATTCCAGATTGAATATATAGCTGTAAAAACAACTGTGAAGAGAGTGAATGCTAATGGATAAAAAGGATCACTCTGAAAGTGGTGAGAGTGGTGAATGTCATGGCAGCTCAAATATCTCAACACTGCCACATTGGTGGCAAATTTGGCTGTATTTATAGACAGTGTTCATGGAAAGTTTAGACAAGCCACCAAACTAACATGGGTTTGCACACATGATTGTATTGTGATTTCTGTGTGGTAAAACATGGGATCAAATCCAATTATTACAAGTTCTAGTTAAAACGGATACACTTATAATCTGGATTATTTTTCATAAAATTTTACTTTGGCCCTTTGTGAATTTTAAACTAAATTATAGTAGCTGTTAGTTTTTATCTCACACACTTCTGATTAGAAATGTTATGCACAGATGGTTTTATTTTTTTTTGTTGCAGCCAAATTCCAAATTGCTGCCACTGACTTTTTACTTGATCGGTTTGATGGAAGGGGCAATGCCTATGGCATTTGCAGGCCATAATTGTTCTGTCTAAACTGTTGCATTTTAACACCTGTAGGAAAGGCATGAGAGTTCTAAAGGGATGACATTCTGGAGAGAAAGGACTAAGTGTAGTGATTAATGTATGGTCTGCGGTGGAGGCTGAATGCAATACAGATCATGACAGGAAGAGAGATGAGCGAGTTGGGAGTGCTTAACTAACGGTTGCATGAGACCAGCCAGTCTGAGGAGCAGAGGTTATTACAGTAACAGTAAAAAAAGGCAGAAAGGAGACACATTACTTGTGGGCCAGAGCAAGGCTACTAGTGAGTTTTATGCTAATTAGTCAAGTAGCCTTTCTCTGGATGCAATCTGTTGTTTGTGTGTGCAGCAGCATTCTAGATGTGGGAGCAATGATCTATTTTGGGCCTCACTGTTGCGAAAACATTGTAATATACTAATGATGCTTGATGGTACCTTCTTATGTGGCTGTGAAAACTTCTGGAAAGACAGTGCAAACTTTTTTCCATCTAATTTAACAATTTGTAACATACGAAGATGAATTTGTTGTTGTTTAGTTCCAAGTTGGTTCTGGTTGAGCAGACCTAGGATCAAAGGCAGTCCAGCCAAGACCATCCCATATTTTTTCAGACATCATGTACTTTGAACTTCAATCATGCCATTCAGCGTGTCTTATTTAAAATGGTACATTGTGGTTTGAGATAAATTTGACTTCTATTTTTAGTAGGTTAAGTGGCCAAGTAGAAGCTCCCCCATTGTCTCAAATTATTTTAGTCTTTGTTACAAAAAATAGTCACTATTTGGAACTAGTTTTTGGTTTAAAAGCCACCTGTGTTCTCTAGTTTCTCAAAGTTATCAACTTTCTAACTGCTATTTGTGTATATTATCTTTATACAATAGCTACTAAGTGTATATGATCTCCTTCACCTCTCTCACACTGGTGCATTTGTAAAATATTAATGTGGTCACAATAGTAAAAATTAAATGTTCTCAATTAATTGTGTAATATATTCTTTTATTATATATTTTTCATGTTTCCTGTATTCTAAAGCCATGTTTTAATTATTCTTAATTACCATGTGAACTATGTATTAGAGAACTTATTAATCTCCTTTTCCATAGTGAACAATTTCAGTGTTTCCCAGCAGGCAATGTCAAGTGTCTGAATCTGCAAATGTTCTTTTGTCTTTTTTTGTTTCATATTTGGGCAAGATTTCTTTTCTTTTATAATGTAAAAGAAATCAACTGGTGTTATTAATAAAAAAAAAAAATTCTATTGTAGCAGAAACCCTTATTGTGTTGGAGATGTGTAGTCATGCACTGTTTATCTTGATATAAGATCACCATGTTGCGCACATGTAGTTGTGATGCATGTGCCTATTGTACTCCAGTGTCACTTTGATGGCATGCACTGCTGTCTCACTCAGTAATAATAATAATAATAATGATAATCTTTTCTACTATAGGCACAAGGCCTGAAATTTTGAAGGAGGTGTAAGTTAATTACAGCAACCCCAGTACTCAACTGGTACTTACTTTTTTCAACCCCGAAAGGATGAAAGGCAAAGCCGACCTTCGTGGAATTTGAACTCAGAAAGTTAAGAAATGCTGCTAAGGCTTTTACCCTGTGTGCTAAAATTATGTCAAAATAAAATGAAATAAATGGCAGCTGCCTGTGTGATATCTAAAACTTTGTAGTTTTATAGAATCCTGATAAGTCAGAACTGTGCTGGACTAAAATTGAAACTGTAATTGAGCATGTATTGATTTGGTTGATTATTGGCATCATGAATGTGCAAAATATTACTTTGACCTAAGTAATTCTTAAAACTTGTACTTTAGCAAGTAAGTGTGTTAGTATGTGAGTGTTAATATGTGTGTGTGTGTGTGTGTGTGTGTGTGTGTGTGTTCTAAAAGTTTGTAGATTCTAGCTCTTGCAATAAGATGGTGAAGGTGAAAAAAGATTCAACCTTCTTTCACTGTTATTTGATACACAATGAGAAATAGATCCAATGACATTTACTTTTGTGAATGTTATGGAAACCATTTTTAATGCATCACACAGGCTGTTGTTTTATTTTTACACTTATTGGCAAACAGACAATAGCTGAGTTCTTTTCTCATGAGAGGTGCATTATTATTATTATTATTATTATTATTATTATTATTATTATTTATTTCATTATTTCGTTTGTTATTTGTGATGGGAGAGAAAATGTATGAATTCTTTATAATATATATAGCTAATTATTACATTAGAGAACTACACTGGTGTGTAAATGGATAATACTAGATAAATGGAAAGAAAGCTCTGTGAAAGTATGTGGTGGTAGTGAGGTAGTAGTAGTAGTAGGAAGAGGAGGTTGTCCATCAGTATCATTGATGACTGTCACCACATGTATAGTCACAAATCATGGTATTGAAAATTGGCCAGTTTCTCTGCTCCATAGGTTCCTGCTGTGGGTTGCTGTGATCCATCTACAGGTGTCAGTGTTCTGGCTCAACTTGTAGAGCCATATTAAAGTAGGAAACAGTCAGAGTTGATTAGAAAACGTTGGCTGAGACAGATGAAATATAACACAAGACTGACTCTAACAGATATGCAGTATTTTCACACTTGACCAACACCAATATAGATGGTGGGTGGGTTGGCGGCAAAAATCTCTCGAGCAAACATGCATTGATGAACGATATATTTCTGCATGTGTACATACACACACACATATATAACAATTGTATATTTTTTTTTATTTCGTAATATTTCATATTGGATAAGGCGATGAGCTGGCAGAATTGTTAGCACACCGGGCAAAATTCTTAGCAGCTTTTAATCCGCCTTGACATTCTGAGTTCAAATTCTGCCGATGTCACCTTCGCCTTTCATCCTTTCACTGCTGATAAAATAAGTGCCAGTTGTATATTGAGGTTGATGTAGTCAACTTAACCTTCCCCTAAAATTTTGTATCAGAATTTGAAATCAATATTTCATATCAGATGCGTGTATATTTGTATTATCAGCAGATTGGATTGCCTTTGTATGTTTTTAGATATAGGATAGTAGGGAATGGTTGATAAGATAGATATATAGAGTTAGTATGCCAGAGTTAATAAGATGTATAGAGTTAGTGGGACTGTTCAGCTTAGTAGGTTGGTAGGGTTAGTGTAGCACAGTTAAGTGAATTTTCTATGCTCAATGCTTGTCTATGTTATGTTCTATCCAGCAGATCTTGTTCATCATTATGTGGGTTGCTAAAATAAAAACTGAGTTAAACATTATGCAGTATAGATCATGTGGACTAGCTTTGGCTAACATCCAGATTAGATAGAAAATACTGGTCTTTTTCAAAAGTTTATCAAGAAATAGTAGGGCATATGGAAAGTCATAGTTTGGTAGGTCATCTAAAAGCTTGAGATAATGTTTGAGATAGAAGAATAAATAGGACACATTTTATTATCATGTTTTTTTTTTATGCTGTCTTTTACTGTCTTTCACTGAAGTTCTTATTGGAAGCCATATTATTGCTCTTGATGTCAGTAAAACTTACAACCATGCTTGAAATGTGAACCTCCTGTCAAGACTGCCTGCCTGTGGGCTCCAGTCTGAAGACAACTTCCTCCCTTCAGTTCAGAAGCCTTGAAAAGTTACTTATAACACACTGTGTTCATACAACTACTCCAATGACATGTACTCCTCAATGTAGGCTGGTGTTGTGCTACAATCCTTTGAATTTATTTTTTTCTCTTCATTACTCCTGTTGTGTCTCTTCTCACCAGCCCCACACTACTCTTCCCAGTCCTTTGGAGTTAACTTCACTGCATATCTTTTTCCTGCAGTTGTTGACTTGCAACATTTTCTGTGTAATATTAATGGCATCAGTCTTATTTCTCTTGAAGAACTTACAAAGGCCATGAACCCAGTTCCTTCCTCCAGGCCAAGTCAATATAAAAGCAAGAAACATAACAAAAAACAAGCCTACAATTTGGTATCTTCAGCACCTTATATCACATTACACTTTATTCCATTCACTATTTAACTTTCCTGTCACAAAGCTCATCTATAAATCCTCATTAAATAAAAAATCTTGCAAAATTGTTGTAACAATAGAGAATGTTTTGTTGCTTTTTGAAAAATATATTTCCAATACCTCAGGTGTTTTCTTAATTTTTGTTATTTTTTTAAATCCCTTTCCAACAACTCAGGTGCTTTCTTAATTTTTGTGTTTTTTTAATACCTTTCCAACAACTCAGATGTTTTCTTATAGTTTCAGGTATTTTCAATAGCTCAAGTATTTTCCAATAAACTCTGTCTTTTAATAAACTTAGGTGTCTCGTAATAGACTCAAGGCATCCCGTAGTAAATTCAAGGCATCCCATAATAAGACTCAAGGCGTTCCATAATAGACTCAAGGCATTCCACAATAGACTCAAGGAATTCCACAATAGACTCAAGGCATTCCGTAATAGACTCGAGGCATTCCGTAATAGACTCGAGGCATTCCGTAATAGACTCAAAACATTCTGTGATGGACTCAAGGCGTCCTGTGATAGACTCAATAAACTGACATAATAAACTGAGGTATTTTCTAATAAATTCAATGGTGTTTTATGTCTTAGCTTATTACCTTCAATGGTTACTTACAACTTGAACATATTTCATATTGAGATAAGCACATCTGGTGTTCAGATACTTCAGATGAAAAAATATCTTGGAAGCTGTATGTAATATTGAACTAAAACTATATGATTTGTGTTCTTCACACTCTTTGTTCAATTTCCACCAATGTTGACTTTGCTTTTCACCCTTTCAGGGTTGTTAAATATTTGTTTTATTTGTCTGCAAATAAAGACTTTTGAAGAAGCCGGATAACTGATATATATATGCCAGAAAACAAACAAAAGATGAAACAAAATCTAATTTCTTGCAACAAATTTAAAAGAGGAAACTAATAAGCTCAGTTATGTTCATAATTTTTACCATCTGGCTAATTTTATTTTAGACAATCTATATATCAAAAAAAATTAGTTATGTTGTATAAAAAGAGAAAGAAGGAATGAATAGTGATTATCTAACTTCTTTTCATAAAGGCCTGCCTGTATACACAGTCAGTCTTATCCTCTTCTAATTTCTCTTTCTCTTGTGATTCTTTTTTGTTGTTCTCTTCCTTCTAATCCATCATGTACTCTTTACTGTTTGTTGAGGAAATTCATTCTTTAGCTATGCTTATTAATGTTTGAGCATGTCTCCCTGGCTTCGAGAAAAAAAAAATCAGTTAAATTTTAATATTGGATATTTATAATTTTTTAAAACAACTATTTAAAAATCTTGTGTCTGGGGAGAGTCATACTGTCTTAATGCTTTATTATCTAACACACTCACTGGTTTGATTTCCACTCATTGTTTATATACTTTTTTTCTTCCAAAATTTCGTTCCTTTGGCAACGTTGGCAATGGATGTTGACTCTATCTATTATTTAGAATTAGTTATTGACAATTCCTGTACTTAAAAAGGATAACTATATTGTTCAGAGTTACTTGTATATTGTTTATATTCGTATATTGTTTAACTGCATCATGTTAAACAAACTAGTTATTGAATAGACAAATTAGCAGTTGTTAGGGTGTAGAACTAAAATATGTTGCAGAATTTACTCTGGCTTTCTGCACTCAGAGTTCAATTTATCCTTACATGCTTTCAGAGTCAGTAAAATAATGAACCAGTCTAGAGCAATGGGTTGGTGGAATTGTTAAAGTAGCAGAATAGAGGCCTTTATTCTTTTGTGTTCCAGCCAAAGGCTGCAGCCATTCTGGGGACACCATCTTGTGGTATTTACTCTTGTTCTTTGTGTTATGAGTTCTTGGGTGGTAGACTTAACCTTTTAGCATTTAAATCGGTTGTATCTGGCCCAAATATTTTACCTGTTTTATGTTCAGATTTAACCTCTCACACCTACTCTACAATGTCATTCTAAAAATAAACAATCATACCATTGAAATCTCAAAGTATTACATTTAACAATAATCTGAATGCTAAAGGGCTAATCTGTTACTTGGTTTTAACACCACTGCTTGGTTGTTGAGTGCCTTTAGAGAGTTCAATCTATTATTAAATATTCAGGCCAGGTCTTCAGTTTGAGGATAATTTTTTCCATTTCTCCTACCAGACACGGAGGCCCTGAAAAATAAAGTGTCCTGGAAGCTGTCCATTCCCATGACTAAATTGTACCTCCCCCCGCCCAAAGTTATTGTGTGGTGGATTTAAATGGCATCACTTCTGGAGAGACCTCTTCTTTGAAGAACAAATTATATGATCTGTATATCAAAAACAGAATGGTCTACAGCTATGAAAATGGAAATTGCAAAAGACTCCCGCAAATGTAAAAGGAAATATAGTCTGTTGGATGGGCAGTGTGAAATTGAAGTCAGTTGCATGCAGGTGAAAAATTACTAACCATAAGCTAAACCATATACTATATCTTTTAAAAATATATGTAATATTCTCAAAAAAGATGGATTTAAAGTATGGAAAGATACCACATACACCCAGAGGAAGGTTAGATAAAGTATGGGAAAGTTGTATCTACTCTGTAAGGAAGGTACCATGAATTTGAGGTAGCAGTCAACTAAAGCAGATGTCAGCCAAAGGATATGTTGAGATGAATAAGACTGGTGAAATCTTGGAAAATTAATTTCCTCAGATACATGGAAGAATGTCAAAACTGTCAGCATAGAAAGAAGAAAGACCAAACTGTCTCTGTCTCTTCAAGTTTTGTTTTAGTCCTGCTGTTTAGTGCATCATTTGTCAAATATTGAGCTCAAGACTATTTTATGTGTAATGCTTATGGAGACATTGTAGGGTTGAGAGAACTGTCTTGTTGTGTCTTGTTGAAGACATGATAATTTTTTTATTGCTGGTGCCATATAGTAATTAAAAGTGTATTCAGTTGTAGAAATCAGAACAAAATGAATTATGCAAGCAAGATGTGATCCCTCAACTATACTTAGAAAGGCAACTCCAAATAAGTGACTAGTCATGATGACCCATCCAAACCATGCCAGCATGGAAAGTAAATGTTATATGATGGTGGGATGGCGGTGATGGTGCTGAGGAGGAGGAGTAAGAGATGGGTTTGTGGAAGAGTTTAATATATTCATTTGTCAAGAAATGCTAAGTATATGATATTTTGAGGGTTTTGTCCTTCATGTGAGAGTGAGGAAGACAAAGCAGTGTCATTTAGATTGTGGGCATGTAATGTTATAGGGCTGTAGCTTGAAAGCTATATGGTATAGTGGAGTCATGGACAAACAGTTGAAATTGTTCTTAACATAAAGATTATACTGAAATTGTTTAACCTTTTAACCCTTTTGATATCAATCTGGCTGAAACTGCCTTTGGCTCTTTAGCACAAATGTCTTGTTTTCAAAAGTTCTGAATTAAAAATTTCCACCAAACTTTAGTCACAATTTATGTTCTTAACACTAGCTTAATGATATCTAAGTTATTTTACTAAACTCTTTGTTATATTTAAAATTAATTGAAAGAAACACAGAACATCTCAACAGAAATATGGTAACAAAAGGGTTAACATTCAGATTGTTCTGTCAAACATAATGTTGATTTATTCAAATTGGTTTGAATTAATCATGCATTCTCACTGCTTCTAGATTTCAATGATGTAATAGTATATTTTTAGAATGATATTCTATGGGAGGTGTGAGAGGCTGAATCTGGTCAGTTTGAACATAAAGCATGTAGAATATTTGGGTCTGATATGGCTGGCTTAAATGCTAAAGGGTAGGGGTTTTGTCATTCAAATATCATCAAGAGATTTAGGAGATTATATGCATTACTAATACCAATAATCCCAGTTCAAATCTCATTGGGTTCATCTTTGTTTCACATCCTTCTAACTAACATTGATTAGATATTATTCATAATATGTTGTTGATTCACTGACAGCATACCATATCTAATAAAAATTGATCTTGTATATAACTAATGAATCAGAATTACAATTCAAATTAATTGAATAACCCCACTCCCTTTTTTAAAATCAATAAAGAGTAAATCAATATTTAATAAAAGAGCGTAAGTTCTATTAGATCACATAAAATTCCCACTTCATTTCCTGTTCTCACTTCTATCTCTGTATGTTTTATTCTTTCCATCTCTTTCTCCCCCCCCCCCCTTTTCATTGTATGTTCTTTTATTTTATTTTTACTTATCTTCCTTTGAAATCTTTGTTTCTGTTCATGTCACTCAAGTTAGCACAATTACAGATGGCACTTGTGTGTGTGTGTGTGTGTTTGTTTGCGTCATTCCAAGCAACAAAAGCGGCACAAAGGTTCTGACAGTAT
>NC_142933.1:114388571-114403571 GCF_046866305.1 Octopus bimaculoides | reverse complement strand
AAATAAGAAATATGTCTAGACAGTTCTGTACCAAAAAAATCTTGTTTTTCTTTTTCTTTACTGTGCATGGTGTATATGTGTGACACTTTGGCTTTCTACCGTCAAAATCTTACACTGTATTTAAGACTATTGACCCATCACAACAAGTCCTAGACTTACAACATGTTAATATCAGCTGCATTTCACCTGCATCTTCTTTGTGGCCAATGTATTTTTCATTGTAATCAACTAGTTTCCTTGGTGACCAAAAGTGGTTATCGATTTTTAGATATTTCTGCTTGATGATTGCCTCAACAGTAGCAATATTAATACCATCCTTTGAATCTTTACCAAGTTAGGTCAAACATTGTTATTACATTGATTGACATTAACATAATCAATCCAAGAGACTGAACTTAACAATTTGGTCTCAATGGATTGGTTGTTTTGTTGTTTATCTTGATATTTTATTGATCATTAAGGCAGCAAGCTGGCTAAATTGTTAGCATGCTGGACGAAGTATCTAGTGGCATTTTGTTCATCTTTATATTTTGAACATTATTTACATTATTTACAATTGACTTTTCGATTGATATACCCTCCAGCCTTCATCAGGTGTCTTGGGGAAATTTCGAACCTGAGTTCTCATTCCCAAGGTATTTTTCAATGTTATTATTATTATTATTATTAATATCCCTCTGTGTCACAGCTTTGCG
Organism: Octopus bimaculoides; assembly: GCF_046866305.1. Taxonomy (NCBI): domain Eukaryota; kingdom Metazoa; phylum Mollusca; class Cephalopoda; order Octopoda; family Octopodidae; genus Octopus; species Octopus bimaculoides. The sequence continues at coordinate 114,402,876 of NC_142933.1, read as the reverse complement.
ATGCCCCTATACCCTTATTTTGAGGGGGCGGCATGTTTGGCCTTTGTATAACCTACCACAGCTGGAGTACACACAGTTCTTGGTCATATTCTCTTCTATTGGTGGTTTTACTCAAAGGAGATATTTGCAAAGTGTTGTATTACTTTTGAATACTGTCCTGATGTCATATGGGCCACATATCTTTTGTATCTTTTCGGAGTGGTGGACAGTTTATCGGTTTCATCCTCTCTTTTCTTCATAATTGGAGTGGAGAGTAATTATAGAAATGTTTTATATTCTGAGTTCAAATTCTGCTGAGGTCAACTTTGACTTTTGTCCTTTGGGGGGGCAATAAAATACCAATTGAGTACTGGAGTCAATGCAATTGACTTGCCGCCGCCTTCCCCCCGAAATTTCTGGCCTTGTGTCAAAATTGGAAATCAATATTTTATTGATTATTCTAATTTTCATTAGAACTACACTACCCTCATAACTTTTAACTTTTTTTTATTTTGTAAGAAATATTTTGTAAAATTTATAAAGACTGTAACAAGTCAAAAGTTAATCCTATTTATTCTGCTGTTAATTTTTTTTATATCTACTAAATCTTATGACTTTGGAAGTCTTGGCTTATTGTATAAACTATGTTAGCAACAAAGAGTGAAAGATAAAATGATGATATGATGTCTATCTTTTCAACAAAATAGCATAATAAACCTGTGAATGTTAAGAGAAGAATTTACCATTAATACAAACTATTTGCCACACAAAAATGAATTGTTTCATAGAGCATACTCACATGTAAAAAAATATGTCGGTATTTTATTTTTCCATTCCCACTACCATTTTACAAAATCTGCGAGTTAAATACTTGATATTGTAGTCAAGGAGGCGCAATGGCCCAGTGGTTAGGGCAGCGGACTCGCGGTTTCGATTCCCAGACCAGGCATTGTCAGTGTTTATTGAGTAAAAATACCTAAAGCTCCACGAGGCTCCGGCAGGGGGTGGTGGCGAACCCTGCTGTACTCTTTCACTACAACTTTCTCTCACCCTTACTTCCTGTTTCTGTTGTGCCTGTAATTCAAAGGGTCAGCCTTGTCACACTGTGTCACGCTGAATATCCCCAAGAACTACATTAAGGGTACACGTGTCTGTGGAGTGCTCAGCCAGTTGCATGTTAATTTCATGAGCAGGCTGTTCCGTTGATCGGATCAACTGGAACCCTTGACGTCGTAAGCGACGGAGTGCCAACAACAACAATTGTAATCAAGCAATTACTTAGTGTTAATATCATTAAAAAAAAAAATTAAATGTTTTCATGTCATATAACATCTCTGCTTAGGCCCATGAGATTGGAGCTTGTCCAGATTTTGAAAGTATTTAAGCTGAGAATACAAGACACTTCTTTAGAAGAATGCCAATCTATTGCAGAGTTAGCCGCCAGGTGTAACTGGCACTCATTTTGGTAAGTTTATTAAAGTAACATAAAATGAAGCACCTAACTCAAGAAAACAATGCAAGACCTGATTCAAGAATTGAACCCACTATCTATTGATTATGAACCCAACACTCTAAATTACTTGACCATGTGCCTTCACATTTTCTAATATAGCAAGCAAAATTATAGAAAATGTTTAAAGATCACTCACTGGACATTAGTTTTAGGGTTATGATGAAATATGGTGATTTTTTTTTTTTATTGTAACATCAACATCTTTAATGGTAGTGATCAGGCAGGTTAAAACAATTTATTCTGTAGATACTGTTCAGTAAAAATGTTAGAATTACATACAAAATATTTAAACATTGAGAGCTAAATACTTCCAAAATATCTTTTATCTGTTTGTTCGCCACAGAATTTTGAAATATAACAGCTAAAGACATGAAAAAATTGCATGTAATTTTTTCCTCTATATCTCCAGTCAATTCCACTTCCATGCACGTACACACACACACACACACACACACACACACACACACACACACACATGCATGCACATACACACACACACATACACACACACACACATACTCATACATACACATTCTGTATCTTATATGCATTCATTCTTTCTCTCTCTTTCTCTCTCTCTCTCTCTCTCTCTCTCTCTCTCTCTCATATACATTTATTCCCGCTTTCTCATACATGTTTGCATACACGCATGCATACTTTCACATACATATACTCATTCGCTCTTTCTCCTTCACACTCACATCCTCATTCTCTCTCTCTCTCACTGTCAGTCTCTCTCTCTCTCTCTCTCTCTCTCACACACTGTCAGTCTCTCTCTCACTGTCAGTCTCTCTCTCTGATGCACATATGTACTCATTCTCTCTCATGCACCCCCCTCCCTGTACTTAGGAATCTCTAACATGATAGTAAAGTTTCGTGTTTCTTGACACATTACATGAGTAAGTTTCTGTGAGTGTGTACATGCACAACAGTGACTGATCCATGCTATTCAATACTATTTATTGACATACAAGAACCGATGGCTAAGGTAGCCATGTAAATGCCTTTACCTTTTACCAATATATTATCAGATGAAAATAAACTAAGACATGCCAGTCTGGACAATTCTGTACCATAAATGTATTGCTTATTTCTACTGTGCTTGATGTGTAGTGCGTTGGTGAGATTCCTTGGCACTCCATCAACGCCAAAATTCTTAACAGTTTTATTTTATTCAGTAACTAATTTCCACTGTATTCTGTTGACCTAGCTACCTATTATTTTACCTAAATCACCAAATTTATTTATGTACCTGCTTTCTTTTGTTGTTGGTTTTCCTATATCTTAACCTCTTTCCCCTTCCCCCACCCTATCTTTATTTTATCTCTGCCAGTTTCTAAATACACCCGTACTTAGTTTTGTATGCTATATGTTCTGGTGGCCACACTTTCAGTTTTTAGAACTTATGCCAAAATGTTTTAACTTTGTATTTTCTTTTATTTTACATTTATAAATATAATAGACATGTTACATGTCTTAGCTGATACTATTTAAAAAAGAAAAAAAAAATTCAGGGTAGAATGTTTTTCCTCTACTATCGTAGGAAGTAATATGTGATAAAGTAGTTTTTGTTGTAGACTGTCTGTTTGTAAATACACCTATACAAGGTCAAAGTTTTAGTGACAGTTGGTAAAATTATATAGACACTATCATCTAAGCACTGCAAGTAGTTTTGGTTACATAGAAAATGTTTGGTTAAAATTGCAGTGGCATTTATGTTCTGAATTCAAATTCTGCTGAGATCAACTTTACCTCTCATTCTTTCAGGGTTGATAAAATTAGTGCAAGTCAAGTACTAAGGGCAACAAAATCAACTATCCCCCTCCCCACATAATTTCAGGCTTATTGTAGAAAGGATATCTAGTAAAATTATTTAGAGCAGGGGTTCTCAACTGGTGTCTATATGACCCTTGGAGGTCCATATAAGATTTTGTTGTTAAAATTTCTGTGTAAATAAACTGCTTATACATTTACATTATGCAAAATATTTTAACAATTTTTTAATAAAATTCCCAATAATATTCGATTATGAAAATATAATGGGATTTTTTTTAAACATCAAATGGCTATGGGGATCTACATGAGTGAAATAAGAATCAAATGAGTCCATAGATAAAAAAAATGGTTGAGAACCACTGATTTAGAGACACCATTGAGGCATTACAAATACTTTTGCCTTGAAATAGGATATTTGTTTGATCAAAATATCAGTGACAGTCGGGAAAATTATATAAAGCCAACGTCAGGGCATTGCAAGCTGTTTTGGATGCTGAATATTCCAGTTTATAAAAGCAATTATGCATTATCCCTTCTATTCAGGTGCCATGCATGTAGTCATTGGTAATCATGAACTTTCATACCAAAGTCTGAAGATTCTGGATTGTTTTTTAGAAAAGGTACAGCAGTAGTTTCCTTCCACCAGTTGAATCTGCTAGTCTCCTACTTTTCCAAGATTACCCTTGAGTCACAGAGCCTATTTAACCTTTAGGCAGAGGTATTGGTTAATGTGACAGAGCATTGCTTAGAAGCCATCTCTGTTCTGCATCCTGTATGCTTTAGTCAAAGGACCATCGTCTGTTATTTAACCCATAACTGGGGCCCTTGATGTTGACAATATATCATACAGGAACACTATCTAGACATTTCAAGAAGTTTGGGTTATAAAAATAATGTTTGGTAAAAATTTCAGTGACAGTCGGTAAAATTATATAAAGATAAATTATAGGGCTCAGTACAAATGCAGAGTATTCTTTTATACATTATAACTGAAAGGCTTTAATTTCCAACACTTAGAGTTACTCATTTGCAGTCATCAGCTGCTAAACTGAGCCGTTGTGAATATTTTTGAAGTCTGAAGTGAAAGTTTGAATTTTAAACAGAACATAAAAATAAGGCTTGGAAATGAGTAACTCTGAGTACTAGAAATCAGAACCTTTCAGTTATAATGTATTCATTTGAAGTGCCTGTATACTTTTCTGTGTGTTTATGCATTAACAGAAGCTTTACAATATATACTGGTGTTGCTCTGTGTGTGTGTGTGTGTGTGTGTGTGTGTGTGTGTGTGTGTGAATTAAAGCATGATGTATGTTGAAGCAGATGGTGTCTTTTGTGTATTTGCTCACATGCATGTGAGTGCTTATGTTACAGTGTATGCACGTCTGTTTATTGCAATGTTGCTACAACTGTTAATTTCATGCTGTTTCAAAAGTGTGTGTGAATCTCTGTGTATATGTGTGTGTGTGAGTATATACATTTGTATTCTTATTTGTGTTTAACCAATGCTTGACGCGCTTCAGCAAGTATTATATACAAAAATATCTGCATATTCTTATTGGTGTAAAAGATTATATAACTGTCTGTTTCAGTACATTATATAATGAATAATGTATGGTGTGATTGTGTGTGTGTGTGTATATATATATGTACACATACACACACATGTGCATAGACCATACATGGATGGATGTTAACTAGTATTTACATATGTTTATACATGTGCATATATGTATGGTTTATTTCTTTATTAATAATTAGCATAAGTTTTATAAATCTGTTGCAGCCTTTATGGCCTAACCATAATGGTCAAAACAGATTTATAAAATTGTAAAGCTAATATATATATTTATAAAACTCTATTTGCTGAGCGATTGAGTAGTTTATTCAATATGAAAATGAATTGTTTTGACAAACAAACATATCATCATTTAACATTCACCCTTTTATGCTTGCATGAGTTGGACAGAGTTTATTTGAGGCAGATTTTGTCGGCACTTGACTGATTCAGCTAGCTTGCCACTTTAATAATAATGGTTTCAAATTTTAGCACAAGGCCTGAAATTTGTGAGGAAGGGGTCAAGTTGATTACATCAACCCCAGTACTCAACTGGTCCTTATTTTATCAACCCTGAAAGAATGAAAGACAAAGTTGACCTCAGCAGAATTTGAATTCAGAATGTAAGGATGGATGAAATGCCTCTAAGGATTTTGCCTGGCATGCTTACAATTCTGCTGGCTCCCTGCTTTTTAAATAGGGATAATAGAAATAATATTTGTGTGTAAGTGTGTGGGGTAGTGTATCTATGCTTCTTTCACTCATGCTTCTCACTTACCCCTCTATCACCCTAGTTGTCTCACCTATCTTGAGTTATACGTACCATTGCCCCTCATACACTTGTTACCCTTTCTGGACCATCTATTATCAATGTCCACCATTTATCCAATTCTATTACTGTAAGTCTATCCTCCTCTTTCACCCTCACATTGTTCTCCCTCTGTTTTTATAGAATTCTAAGGATTCAGAATTTTCAGTATACATAACATCTTCACTATTATTGGTGACATTATAAATCCACTCAGAACACTCTGTAAAATAGTTGGTTAGTGACATGGGGCCAGGAAGATTCTTGGTCTTATCAAGGCTTTGGTTACCTCATTAGTGCTTGTGTCATAAAAAAAGGCTTAATACACTCTGTAAAGAGTGGGGTTGAGAAGAGCCTTTAGTTATGTTGAGAACATGACAACCTCACTAGTGCTGGTTGGTGGGTATAGGAAAAAAACTAACCAGTTTACTCTGTAATAGGGCTTGTGTCAAGAAGGGAACCTAGCCATAGAAAGGAAGCTAAATAGGAAATGCATGTGTTGTGGTCTTCTGATCCATCTAGGTGACCAATACCTCTGAATATGTGCTGTCTCAGACAGTGGCAACATGTCCAGCCTATGCCAGCATGGAAATTGGACATAAAATGCTGATGTATCTATATTTGTCTGTCTGTCTGTTTATGAAAGGCATAGTTGACCTTGACAGGATTTGAACTCAGAGCCCCAAGTGTCAGAACACATACTGCAAGGCATTCTATCCAACAGTCTAATGATTCTGCCAATTTGCTTCCTATAAATATTAACCAGTGTATGTATGATTTATATGGTGGACTTATACATCCATAAAATGGGTAATCAGTGGATGATTTATGTGAATAAAATGTATTAGTAAAACGTATGATTTATGTGAAGGATTTGTAGACCCATAGCATGGATAAAGAAGCTATGATTTGATGGGGCGGGGATGCAGGTTTGTGTATATTATATGTATCTACTCAATCATAAAACACAAATATTTGCTTAAAATATTTTCTGCTTGTCTTCGAAATGTGTCCATATTTACTGTTACTGCAAGGGTACATGCGTGCGCACGTGAGTGCACACACACACACACACACACACACACACTTTATATGTGCATTACTTTCATGTACACAATTATTCGTTCATGCACACATACATACACACACAAATAATCATTCATACACACTTAAACACACACAACCTAAACACAGACTTGAACATAAACCTAACTGTATACATGCACATGCGCAAACATCACTGCATGCACCCCACTGTCAGCTCACCTAATTATGTGCACATGCACTTACCCATCTGCCTAAATATATGCATGCACATTCCCTGCCTAGAGATACGGAGACACATGCATACCCAACTAGACGTATGTAAACACATGAATGCACACAGCTACCTAAACACACAAATACACTCACACACACATATGCAAATATACTTACCTACCAACATGCATATACACATGCACACAAATCCACTCATTTAAATTCACACCCCTCACCAAACTAAGCATGGACGTGTACTCTGTCTTTGACACACTAGTAAACTTGGGATCTTACACAAGCACACACACATACACACACACACACACACACACACACACACACACAGACACTCACACAACCTCCTATACATACACACAAACATACACAATTCTCTACACCCACACTTTCTCCTATATACACACAATCTCTATATATGCATGCACATTTTCTTGTATGCATGCATTCTCCTTGATGCGTACATGTGCTATGCACACTCAATCTTCTCTGCATACTCTCACACACACACTTCTTAGATTCTAGTGTATACATACATTCCTCGATACACATACAGTCTCATATATTCGTATAGTCAAAATTGCACATACACATGTTCCTATACTTAAGCACAGCTTTCATAACCTCTCATTTCCTTTTATACATACACATATTCATACACACATGTATCCATGTGTACATGAAAGTGTACACATGGATACAAGCTACTCTGTCATAGTTGCTTCAAAATGAAGCCAGCTCTTGCAAACACCACATTCTCCTCCTCCTCATCCTTCTACTCCTCATCCTTCTACTCCTCATCCTTCTACTCCTTTGAACATTGTCTGCTGCAGAATTTGTTTTCCCCACTACCACCAGCATCACCACTGCCACCATCTTAACCATTAGTTATTGATTGTATTCTTTGAAGTTCTACTTTAAACAATAAACTGGTCTCTTTGTTGTAATTTTCTATATCTTGCTGGGGAAACCTCATTTGAACAAATTCAGTGAATAATGATTTACCATTTATAAACTCTAACTTAATCAAATACTGGTCTGTGTATGTGTGTATGTGCATATGTTTCAATACTTCTCCCATTCCATACTCTTCATACAATACTTATATCCTCATTTAAAAGTTAACCATGTTAAAATGATCAAATGTTCAATAGATTAATGGCCTTGAAGGCTGTGGGTGTATGATCCCTTGACTATTATTTTTATTCCTTATCTATCCATTTATTCTTCTTTAGCTATTATCAAGTTGTTAACAATATTTTATTGGTAATTTGAGAATGAAATAGTAGTTAGTTGGTTAATTGCCGTGATTGTTCAAAGGTTTCTGTGGTATGGAGCCAACAGATCAAACTGTTCTGAAGGCAGCACATACATCCATCTTGCTGGATCTATCACGTGTTAGTTGAATTTATCTGTATATTTTATTGTTTGGTTGGTAAATTGATTAGAGCTTGCCAGTTTTACAGGATATATCAGTGAAGTGGTCAAAATGGGTCAGTCTATGTTTTACAGGGGCCAAAATGTGTCAGTCTGTGAAACAGAATTGGATCTTACCAGCTTTCACTGGGGTCATCAGTGAAACAGAGTCTGTTAGTTTTACTGGGGTCAACAGTCAGGTGGTCAATCAAGCTGGTTAGATCCTGTCAGTTCAGGGAGGTGGTGTTAACAGTCAAGAGGTCAATAAATGTCGGTTTTTATTGGGGCCAATAATCAGGTGGTCAGTACCCCCTCCCTCATCAGATCCTGTCAGTTTAACTGGGTCCAATGGTTGGCTGGTCAATAAAACAGACCTTGCTAATTTTACTGAGGTCAACAGGTGGCTGGTCCATAAAATAGTCAGCCCATACCAATTTTGTTGGAGGCAACAGTTGGGTGGTCAATCAAACTATTTAGACCCTGCTTGAATTTTTACTGGAAGTAGGGCAGTCAGTAAAACAGATCCTGTCAATTTTATTGAGGCCAAGAGTAGAGTGGCTAATAAAGCAGTTAGATCCTGTCAGTTTTTATTAGGGGTGATAGTGAGATTGGAAGTCACATCGTTATATCCTGTTAGTTTTTACTGGGGTCAACAGTCAGTTAGTTTTGCTAGTTTTACTGAGGACAGCTGTCTGGCGGTCGGTTAATAGAACAGTCGGACCCTACTAGTTTTACTGGTGCCAACAGTTAGATGGTCAATCAAACTGTTAGATCTTGCCAGTTATACTGAAGCCAACAGTAGGATGGCCAATAAAAGAGACCCTGCCAGTTGTACTTCGGCCAACAGTCAGGAAGTCTGTAAAACAGTTAGGTCCTACCGGTTCTACCAACCGGGGCCAGCTTTGTGTAGCAGTAACCAATAAAAAATATTGATGAGACTAGTGAAGGCATGTGGCTTAGTGGTTAGGGTATTTGGCTCACAATTGTAATGTGCTGAGTTTGATTCTCAGCGGTACATTGTATCCTTGAGCAAAACATTGTATTTTATGTTGCTCCAGTCCATTTAGCAGGCAAAAATGAGTTGTATAAAGTAATTCAAAAGGACCAGCCTTGTCACATCCCGTGTCACATTCACATTCAGTCTCCCTGAAAACTATGTTATGGCTACGCATGTTTGTGTAGTGTTCAGCCAGTGGCCCATTAATTTCACGAGCAGGCAGTTCTGTTGATTGGATCAATTGAACCCACGTTCTTGTGACTGATGGAGTGCCAGTTTCAGTTTTTTCAATCGATGAGACTTAAATTAGTGTTTGTATGTTTGGCTCAATAGAATATTATTGTTTCACTGGCCTTTTAGTTATGGCTGCCTTTTGGGGATAAATGTTGTATGGATTAAAAGATAGAACGCAATTGTTTAGGTGATGTCTTCTCCATTGTAGCATCTACTGTTGTCCTCTCCATCCCCATTTTTCTGATGATGTTGTTGGTAATTTTTTGTATTGTTGGTGGTGAACATGAAATAAAAAAAAAATTCAAATCTACTGAAGTGATTTGATGATAAGTCAAACAATTCAAAAGCGGTGTATACTGGTAAATTCATTTGCTGTGAGGAAGAGAGGTCTAATGTTTAGGGCAACGCTTTTGTCAGATGAAACATAATGTGCAAATTGTTAGATTTGTCTGATTTTGAAGTGTTTATAATCCTCAATTGCTGTCCCAAACCATCTCTAGTTTCTTTTTTTTTTTTTTTATCAAATCCTACTGTTTTCTTTAATATTAGGTCAACTTGACAGGGAATCTCTTTCCCCAAGATACGAAAAGTTCAAAGAAAAAGTTATTATGACTCAAACCTGAAATAAATTCAGCTCAAGGATTTGGCTTGCTAAAATTTTATCATGTCTCTGTAGTATTTGCACAAACAAACACATATGTAAGGAGTATTTACTTCTTAACATATTATCTCGTATATTTTTGTTCAGAGATGTCTAGTAAATATATATTTGAAGGAAAATATGCATTCACTGTTCTCTGAAGTATCCGTCTCTTATTTTTAACCTGAAATACTTCATTCATGATGTTATTCCCATTTTCTATCATTAATTAGCAGTAATTATCCTTTGTATCAGTAACTTAATTATAAATCATAGCGATCCAAAATAATTTGTGTACTTATTCTTCTTTATATACAAATTCAAAATAAATAATAAAAAAATTATATTTTTTACATGAAAATTGACAAAAAATATGTGTAAAGCGGTTATAACTGCAGTATTTTCATGGTAAAAGGACTTCCTTATTACATATTTACATAAAGTGAAGGCCTGGCTGTGTGGTAAGAAGCTTAATTCACAACCACATGGTTCTGGATTCAGCCCCACTGTGTGGCACCTGGGTTGAGTGTCTTCTATTACAACTTTGGACAGACTGAGCCTTGTGAGTGGATTTGGCTGACAGACTGTAAAGATGCCTATCGTGCATGCACGTGTGTATATGTGTGTCTTTGTTTGGCTCTCACCAACTGGTGTTTGTGTGTTTACATCCCTGTATCTTAGTGGTTGACAGCTGGTGTTGGTGTGTTTATGTCCCTGTAACTTAGTGGTTTGGCAAATGATACTGATAGAATAGGTACTAGGCTTAACAAAAAAGAAAAAAATAAGTACTGGTGTCAATTCATTTGACTACAAAAAATTCTTCAAGGTAGTGCTCCAGCATGGCTGCAATCTAATGACAGAAACAAGTGAAAGATAAAAGAAATGTGTAAGGTGTGTTAAAATTCATCTATTGACACTTATTGAGACAGTGAAATAAATTTAGATCAAATATTACCAAATCATTACTAGAGTAGGGTTCACAATTCAATGATTGGCTTCAGAGAGCAGGTATGGTGGCTATGTTGTTAACAAGTTTCCTTTGTAAGTATATTGGCATTGTACAGCATGTGTGTGTGCTACTGTAATATTTTCAATGTTCCAGTATTTTAGACGAGTGTCCTCTACTGTAGCCTTGGATTGACCAAAGCCTTGTGAGTAAAATTTGGTAAATAGGAACTGTGTGGAAGCCCAGTGGAGAGAACAGTTTTTCTTTTTCTTTATAGTTGTAGACTTAATCTGTCACTTAGATTAATGCCATTACTTGGCCATTGGATGCCTTTCACCGAATCTACTCTGTTGCAAGTATTTAACTGGGGCTCTTGGTCTGAGAATGACTTCCTCTCATCTTCACATTCATTATAGAGGCTCTGAAAAGAGTCATTCATTGTTCCTCTGACTAAGCCTTGAAAAAAAACAAAAAACAATAAAGGAAAAAAGAAAAAATCTAATTAATTGTGAGCAGGAAATTTACAGCATTACAGGACACTTGTCTTGGTAGTTATATTACCTATAATTTTGGCTGTCTAAATCAAGAACCTAATAGCTTATTGGAAGAACAGAGGATATCTTGCAGGCTATGAATTACCAAGAACAGAAGAAGAGTTACGTATAAACCCTGGCTGAATAGACAGGTGGAGATAGCTGAATTGTTTGAGTATTAGAATGATTAACTTATAGTTCTAACTTTGGTTATTTTAACATTCTCAGTCTGAATCTTGGAAGGATTTTAACCTCATTTTTGGTTTCTGTAATATTGCCTGAGCTAAAAAAACTGTGTTGTGTTTACTTTCCTGATGAATATTATGCCTTGGAGCTTTTCATTTCAAAGTTTAACTGAAAAAAAAGTGTTCCATTATTGAAAAGCAGGTATGAGTTGGCGACATGAAGAACATTCAGCCTCAAAATAAGTATTTGTTAAAACTATGCTGGCATAGAAAATGGACGTAAAATGAACAAATGAACTTTACAAAAAGCTAAACATCCTAGACAAAAGTCAGTGAATAACATTTTTCAAAGTTGGTGCTAGTTACATTAGCTACATGGAATGTAAGAGATCTAGATTGTTTCTGTTAGAAAATGTGTTAGTAGACTACTAACTTAAGAAACAAGTGTATCTGTTATATGAAAGTATCATCAGAAACAGGTCTCTATACAATATTTCAAATGCTGATGAGTAGGAATAAATTCAATAGTGTTACCATTATCTTGAATATATAAACATGTGTTCAGGTTGTGTATTATCATCAAATACTATCAGGAATATATACACATCTGTTTTGAATATTGTTATCAATTCTCTCAACTGGCATTGTTGAATTCTATGAGAAAAATGAAAAAAACGTTTATACATACTCACCTCTCCCTCCCCACCTCTCTCTCTCTATATATATATGCTTATTTATTTATTAGATTGTGGGAAGAGTGTAGTCTAGTTTCCACAATCTACATGAGTTAATCATTAACTGTTGTGTAAAGGGATTAATTAGTTTAATCATCTCTTAATTTATCATACTGAATCACAATCATCCCTTTTCTTCCTTAAAATAAGCTAAAAGAATGGTTCTCTAGACACATATTTCCTCAAAATAAATTCTAAAACTAACCTTTCAACTTTTAAGTGAAAGTCTTTTGGTAAAGCAAAAGATTAAGCTTTCAGGTGTCACTTGGAGTGATTTTTACCTTTCATGTACAAGCTTTGATTCATTTGACTAAATCCTCTCTCTTCCCACTTTATTACCATCCTGTTATGTAACCATTGACCCAGTAAATATCTTTTCATTTGTCATAACATAGTAACTAAATTGTAAAACATTTCAAGTTCCATTGTACCTTGCCCCATTCAATAAAACAATGCTTTATGGCTTCTATTGATACAGAGAAAATTCTCTTTTTATTCTGAGAAGGACTAATGATATTTAGTAATATCTGCCTCAATAAACACTGCAAGCTGCATATTTTTTGTCCATTTCCTGGTTAGAATGACTTTTTCTGTTCAACTTTTTTCTCAGGTTTTAGATAAAATAGGTAAATTATGAAAGCTCGTGTATGTGGCTAATTCCAGTAGTTACTGACTGACTGAAGTTTTTAACTTTATGAAATGAAAAGAAAAATAGATTTAATTGCTTGTTGTGGTAATGAACTTTATGTTTTATATTACCTATTTCTGGCAATATGAGCCAGCAAGAAATGTGGCCGTTGCCAGTACCGCCTGTGGCCTTCATAGGATTTTTGAGTGAGATCGTTGCCAGTGCCCCTGGACTGGCTCTTGTGCAGGTGGCACATAAAATACACCATTTTGAGTGTGGCCGTTGCCAGTACCGCCTGACTGGCCTTCGTGCGGGTGACACGTAAAAGCACCCACTACACTCTCTTAGTGGTTGGCGTTAGGAAGGGCATCCAACTGTAGAAACTCTGCCAAATCAGATTGGAACCTGGTGTTGCCATCCGGTTTCACCAGTCCTCAGTCAAATCGTCCAACCCATGCTAGCATGGAAAGCAGACGTTAAACGACGATGATGATGATGAAGAAATGTGTCCTTGAGTGGTATTTTATCTGTGTGTGTGTGTGTGTGTGTGTGCATGCATGCACATACACGGGCACAATGTTGGGAAAAGTATTGAAACAACAGAAATCGAAAAAGATAATTACCATCTCAGTGATCAGCTGAAATGGTAGTGTTGGACCAAATCTCTTGTACCATTTATTAGTATATCTTATTGCATTCTGAGTTGAAATCAAGTGATTGGTGTTGATAAAGTCAAATCTGTTCAATTAAATCATACCTTTTCCACAAAATCTATGCTATTCAACTGAAGTTAGAAATCATTATTATTAGCTCAATTGTCTTGTTTGGAAACTGACCATTGCATTCACATGCACTTCTGACAGTCAGTCACATCAGTTGATTGCTTCCCAAACTTTCTCTTTTAATTTCATTAATTGTCATGGGGATAAAAGTCAGAAATATTTTTGCCAGAATATGAAAACATTGCAAACGAAAGGCAACAATAGTACCAACCTACCATTTATGTATTAAAGTACTAGTAACTTTCATGAACAAAATTGCATTGGTCATGGGTTTCATTAAATATTGCTGTTGTTGTTTAGCTGT
>NC_142933.1:114331071-114378571 GCF_046866305.1 Octopus bimaculoides | reverse complement strand
ATAATAATGTTGTCTTTATGGCATTTATCTAACCCAGAAGCCACAAAATATATTTTTGAGTTGAAACCTGAATTACACAAAAATGTCATTCTATTAGAAAAAAAATTGCAAACTGTGCAGATGGCTTCTTGGCCTACGGTTTCCATAGTGTTCCTTAGCACTCAAAAGGGCAACTGCAGGTTATATTAAGTGTAGACACTGAGCTTTTATCCTAATTTAATTTACTAGTTTGTATGTTCAACGATAAGATAAGTATGGGCTAGTTTCTTAATAACCTGCTCCATTAATAATTTGCAAATAAGATGGCATCATTCTGAAAAGGAAATCTAAAAGAATATTACTAAGATATTTTCTATTCTCTTTCCATCCGGTCTGTTACCATTTAAAAAAAAAATTTCTGTAATCAAATTTTTGTTGAAATACACTGTCTTTGTTACAATTAATTTTGAAAATAATGAAAGATTTAGGAAAATTGTCATTATTAAGCTGATGCTCGGAGCATAAATCATTATGAAATGTTGACGAACGGTTTTAACTTAGATCACTTTAAAAAGGAAGTTTGAATCATAGAACCAGGGTCAGTCTATCAAAAGGGTTAAATATAAAGTTAACTGTATATTATTGATATAATTCTAATTAAAAGTATTATGCTCATCACATTAAGTACCTTAGTACAATAAAATAAATATTAAACTCAGTACTTGGTACTGAGTTCAATATTTATTTTATTGTACTGATGAAAATTTTTTTTCCAATAAAAAAAATCTGTTTTCAATCCTTTGATTGTAAATTTCAAGTTGTTATTCGTTTATTGATTTTGTATTTAATAAGTATTGGATAATTGTGCATGTTTGCACTAATCAATAGTCAATCGTTGTTGGAGATGGCAGTTTTGAAAGCATGGTTTCATAAAAAAAAAGAAGTTTGGTTTTAACTCGTATTAATAGAACTTCTTTAATGATGTTTTTTTTTTCTTATACATGTAGATGAGTTGCAGAGAAAGCTGGTTAATTGGCAAAATGTAAGAAAGCTGTTGAGTTTTAGTTAGCTAAAAGAGTTCCAGACTGAATTGATGTGTAAAAAGTTTTTTTTTTTCAGTAGTCTGTTGTAACAGAACTAGATTTATATTATTGATGTAAGTTGTAGTGTTTGGGGGAAATGGAATGGAAAGAAAGTCAGTATATTACATAAAACTGGGACCTGGTCTGTCAAGGGGCAGTGGAATTTATATAGTAGAAAGAAATGTACTTGTAATTTACTAATTTCAGTCATTGGACTGTGGCCATGCATGGGCACCACCTCCAAGGTTTATAGTTGATATTATCAACTCCAGTTCTCATTTCATCAATATTCACTGAATTGACAAGTTACTCTTTTGAAGTAAAGGGGGTGTAACTTGATGTACTGGATTACACAAGGAAATATAAATATGAACACACAGGCACATTTTGATATAATTTCTACCTACTAAATTATACTCACAAGGCACTGGCTGACACTAGGCCATGGTGGAAGGCATGTAGCTTAATGGCTGGTGTATTTGGCTCACTATCATAGGGTCATGAGTTTTGATTCCTGGAGGCACTTTGTGCCCTTGAGAAAGACATGGTATTTCTTATTGTTCCAGTCCACTCAGCTGGCAAAAATGAATTGTACCTGTAATTCAAAGGGTCAGCCATGTCATATTCGGTGAATCTCCCTGAGAACTATGTTAAAGGTACATGTGTCTGGAGTACTCAGCTACTTGCTCTTAACTTCATGAGCCGGCTGTTCTGTTGTGTCAAATGAACTGGAGCACTCACTGTCATAACTGACAGAGAGCCAGACCACAGTGGAAGATACTTGTCTTATTTGTAGTATGGGATAAGATCCTGAGCTACAAGATTGTAAAGAGATCCTAACCACATGGCTGTCTGTAGGTTATTTAGATCTAGCATATTTTAAAACTTAATTGATCTGATAAGGTAACCAAACATTGTGCAGGAAGCATTGTTAAGGCTTAATCATCATTGTTGTTGGCAGTGGTGGTGGTTGCAGCATCTCAACATCATTATGTAATTATCATTATTAGAACTGCTTAATTCATTTTCTTCCTGACATTATGATCTGACTCTGTTGTATTGCTTTCTCTTTGTTTTTGATTAATTCTTCTGTAAGCTGAATAATTGCTAGAGTTACAGGCCAATTCTAGGTTGCTCTTATCTAAAACAAAACCATGATATAAGAAGTTTGTTTATTGATCTTTTAGCAATAAGCCAAAATGTTAGTGTGACCTAATGTATATCAGAAGTCAAGAAGAAAAAAATAAACATACTCTTTGATTGATTCTTTAGATTTGTTACTTGAATGTAAATAAAATAGAAACAACTGCATCCCCCTGAGGCTTTTAAGATTCTTCACATGAAATTGAAGACCCAACTGCTAAAAGTGCCAAAATCACATTGGTTTTTTTTCTGTGACTTAGTAATTCCAGAACTAGGATTTTCAGTTGATATTTATGTTGTGGTATTTGTTTCACATATTTCAAAATTTCAAATCAAAGTCAAGCATTTGGTTTGGTCTTGATTGATCAGAGTGTGCTGATTAATTGATTCAATATTGATCGATCTGATCAGTAGTTCTCCATTATGTTTATTTGTGACACACTGGAGATTAAATAATAAAATTACTGATGCACTTCTTATGAAAAGTTACAACAAACAGAAGTATAGAAATAATACATTTCTAAATCTCTCAGAGAGATTTATGCAGCAGTGATACGATGAAGTAGTTGCATGCTGTCAACTTAATGTGACAGTCCCCTGAAGGGAATAATACTACTGTTGGTTAGACCTAGGAAGCTGCACTGCTTCCTGTCGGCCTTGACACGTTTCCTGTGTCCTTATGTTTACAAGGGGGAGACAAGCACCTCCATCCAGTTAAGCCTGCTTCCTGAGACATGTTTCTGAGTCTTTGTCCGTCATCAGTCTGGAGGTCATGCTACTCCAGACTGATGACAAGCAAAGACTCAGAAATAGTCTCTGGATGCAGGCTTAGCTGGGTGGAGGTGCTTGTCTCCCCCTTGTAAACATAAGGACACAGGAAATGTGTCAAGGCCGACAGGAAGCGGTACAGCTTCCTAGGTCTAACCAACAGTAGTATTATTCCTTTCAGGGGACTGTCACATTAAGTAAACAGAAGTATGTTTTAGATTTTATAATTTAGAAAAAAATGATAATGTAAAAAACACTATTGCTTACTTTGTTCTATTAATCATACTTGTCAATATCATTGTTTTAATGCTCACTTTTCCATGCTTGCATAAATCAGACAGGATTCTTTGTGACAGGTTTTCTACAGCCAGACATGTTTTTCATAGAAGATTGGTAATGGACAACATTGCTTGTGTAATGGTGACGCTTGTTTACAACCATCACATGATGTCAAGATATACACACACACATAATATGTAAAACTGGCACTCTGTTGCTTATGACAACGATGGTTCCAGTTGATCTGATCTACAGAACAGCCTGCCCTTGAAATTAATGTGCATGTGGCTGAGCACTTCACAAACATGCACGCACACACCTGTAATATTGTTCTCAGGGAGATTCAGTATGACACAGAATGGGACAAGGCTGGCCCTTTTAAATACAAGCATTACTTATTTTTACTCCAGTCCATTCATTTGAGTGTCTTGTTCAAGGACACAATGTGATGTGGGTATCAAACACATGACCTTATGATTGTGAGCCAAATACACTAACCACTAATCCACATGCCTTCACGTATATGCATACATACAATGAACAAAGCCTTGTGTGTGGATTTTGTAGATGAAAACTGAAAGAAGCCCATTGTGTGTATGTGTATGTGTCTGTGTATATAAAACATGACAGGCTTCTACACAGTTTGTCTACCAAGGTTTTTGGTCAACCTGAAGCTGTAGTAGATGACATTTGCCCAGACTGCCATGCTGTAGGACTGAACTTGAAATCACATGGTTGGGAAATGAACTTCATAACCACACAACAAAATTATGAACAATACATTTCCCAAGATGTTCAAGCCTTTGTATGGATTTTCCAAGTTTTAAAATTCTATTTTTAAAAATCCAAGGCACTGCATCTACATTCCACCCTCCCCTGCTGTGCAGCAGTTGCACACTGATGCATCATTTGAAAACCACCAGATTAGACAGTTGAAATTCTAAAACAACCACCTGCTCAGCTATTAACTATTCTCTTCTATTGATACCCATCATAGCATATTTATTGTTTATACAGATATTTGGTTAGAAGCAAAACTAGTTTTTTTTTTTTTGGAATGAAATGTTCAAGTACCACATTTGTGAAAGAGTTGTATGTCTGCTTTAAAAAGAATAAAGAAGTCTGAAAGGAAACACAACTTGTGAGTAGTTTCACATTAGCACATGTTTCACTCAGAGCTTGGCTGTGTAATTAAGAAGTTTGCTTCATGACTGTGTGGTTTCTGGATTCAATCTCACTCCATGGCACTTTGAGCAAGTGTCTTCTAATATAGCCCTGAGCTGGCCAATGCATTGTCAGTGAAGTTTGTAGACAGATACTGCACCAGCTCATAGTGTGTGTGTGTGTGTGTGCACGCACATGTGTATGTCTGTCTGAATATTGTTCTATCAAAACCCTTCAAAGTAATGCTCCAGCATGGCTGCAGTCCGGTGACTGAAACAAGTAAAAGATTAAAAAAAAAAATTATCTAAACAATTGATATTTCTTTTATGGCAAATTAGTAAAAAATTTGATATTGTCATTCTATCTATTTTATTTTGAAGTGGGGAACAAATATGCAGAAGATATTTCTGACAAATAAATATCCTACAGAACCACTAAGAAATGTAGTGCTCATTGAAAATAATATAGTTATTAGTTAACCCTTTAACTGTTGAAAGCAGATATAGTCATTTAAGATTTCATTACCCTTAACTGCAAAATGCAGTTTTATGTCCCAATCTATCTTTTGTTGAGGAATGTCATGCTTGAAACTATTTTCTATTGACTTTTTTAAAAACAAACAAGCATGTGCGTTTTCTATGATGATTTGAGAAGCAGTGACGAGTGTCAATTCTGTAAATAATAATAATATTTTATAAGCTTAAAGCTTACAAGTGATCACTGTGTATTGACTAACGAAAATAGTCTAATATTGTGGCATATAAGCTCGACAGAAAAAGTGGGTTTTCTGTACACATGGGACTCAAACCCACACCTCTTTATAGTCACGATAAGTGTGCTATCATTACACTACTGTACCCACTCACTTCCTCCTGTAGATGTATCAAGTTTATTGAGGCAACATGACTTGCAGAAAATACTAATTTTATATTTTGGTTGATATTTAACATCGTTATTGGAATAACTATGAAATTTAATTTTGCAGCTAATGGGTTAAACGTGTATTCTAATTTTTATCTTTGACATCAACGCATCTGTTTGACTTTGGAAAATCACAATGCTGCTGTGTGTTAAATATGATAAATTATAGAAAATGCTTTTGTTCTGCTGAAGTTCTGAAATTGTAATACTGCTTAGTGCAGATGATGGTAGTGGTGGTGAGCATTTTATCACTGATTTATTTCGACATGTAGATGACATAGTTAAAATCTCATTGTTTGGATGGTTTCTATGAAAATGGCAGTAAAAGAGTTAAAAGGGTTGATTTTCATTTTATTTTATTTTATATTTTAACAATTATTTTCTTCCATTTCCTGTATTCATTTGAACAGAAATTGAAATCCATTTGAAAAATTGAGATTTATTTATTACTTTTGTAATGTTATTTGTTTTGTAGTTGTTTCAAAAATATTTTCTTTGTTGTAAACTCTTCCATGTTTTTCAACATTTTCATCATGATTTATTCTCATTTTTTTCTCTCTTTCTTTCTGTCATTTCAGGAATTTGTTGTTCAGTTATTGAAGCAAGCTAGTACACTGTAATAGTGTGGTTTACCAGTGGCACTGTAACAGTTATGATTATGAAGTCCTGTAACAGTGTATGTAGCACCAGTGGTAACAGCAATATAGCTTTGGTGTACACACATGCTTACACACACACATACACATAATATATATACATACCAAATTGGCATGTGTATGGTAGGGGATTGTATAGCCAATTTATTTCCAGGGGCTTTTTGTATATGGTGTACAAGCTATATATGCAACAAGTTTGACACCCTGCAGTATTATTCTTAGATGTAGTTGCAGCTCCCTAATTGGTGACCCACTCCTACGACCCATTTCAAGTTGTTATCTTTCCTCATTTGTCTTTTAATAACATCCATACCTCTTTGAAATTAACACGTCTTGCTCTCTTTTTCTCTGAGTCGATGAGTGAAGAAGGCATCTCTCTATGGAGTTTGGGACAACAGAAGGAATACATGCATTACATATATGCTTGTGTATAAATGTATTTAGGGGTATATCAGGGTGGTGAGATGGAGCATTTGGTCACTAGCAAGAGTTAGGTTTTATTTTTTAAAATTAGACTGTATTTTGTAGTTCTTCCCCGCAAAAACATACCAAGGTTATACCAAAAAGAAAATTCTTGTATATGTTCTAATGACTTCTTTATATTTAAAAATGCCACTGTCCCCGCTAAAAAAAATCAACAAAAATCAACAAATATGAAACAATGTACCATACATTTTGAGGTGAAAAAAATGTATCCTGTAACTAAGTTTCTCTCTCTTATGCTCTTATAGATCTCTCAGTTCTAATGTTGTGGATTATTGAGAACACATTTGAATTTAAATGTTGAAGAAGAAATGAATTTCCTCAAAGTGTTAATAAAATAACATTAAATAAAGCAGCAAAGTTGATTTATTTTTTAATTTTTCTTTTCAATCTTGCCATATGTTTACATTGTCATCATTTTAAAAATTCTATTTTGCAAGTATTCTCTAAACATTTTTTTTTTTTTTACTTTAGTATCTTTTCCCTAAACTAAGAGCTGCTGCATAAAATGACAAATATTTCAAAAAGATTACTTCACTTCAATTATTATTATTTTTTTTTATTTTAGAGTGTGTGTGTGTGTGTGCCACCTCAGTAGTATTTCATATTTCAGAGTGATCTTTATTCTTTAAACCATCATATGAGTCATTGCTATTCAGTAAATCAATACTTGATGTTACACATTTGTAGCAAATCAAGTTATAAACATTCTTTTAGTTCTCAAAAGATTAATCAAAACCTGAACATCTTCACGTATTAGACATTTCTTGCAGTTTTGTTCTTACACAACTTGTAAATTAATACAAATGAAATGGGGTAAGATTGTAATTAACAGGCAGGAAATGTAGCTATTATAATTTAATTGTAGAAGATTAATTAAAAAAAAAAAGATATTTAGTTGCTTTTTATAAAACCAGTGTAGAATTAATATTGTTAGCATTACAGCATGAGCATTTCACAATTGCTGCTGTCTCTTTTAAAATTTTAATTTTTGATTATTATTATTATTATTATTATTATTAATAATAATGATGATAATTTTTTTGCTGATGGTATTTGAACTAAAGGAAAAGATTTTCAATGTTATAAATTTTAGAGTTACATTTTTATCTGTTCAATCTCAATTTTGTAACCAGAGCTCATTTTGCTCATAACAAGCTTTTGGGGATTTCTAAGTAAAAGTATCCTCCTATTGAATCATTTAAATCTCGGGTATCTAATTTACATTCTGCATTAATAAGAAGATTCTTGCTGAATGTTCTAAAGTTTCATTTAAATATGTTTGTTTGTGTGTGTATGTAAGGTTATTAGTTAATGCTATATATTACAGAGAAACTGAGTAAACTTCTACTTCAAATCCTTTTTCATAGGATATTAGATGAAATGGAAGAATAATATTTGAGATTTAACTTTGTATTAAGATTGATATTTTTGAAATGATAATACTATAAAAATTAAAACATTTTCTTCTTGCTTATTAATATGTTTGGCAAGATTGACTTTTAATTTTCGTAAAGGTGCAATTCCATACCTTGTAGGGGGGGGGGGATTTTAATTTGTAAGTTTGGTGAGTAGTTATTGTTATTCATATAATGATTGTGAAAGAATTTAATTTTAATTAAACTTAGCTAATTAGTTTCCAAACTTTGAGAGGCAGCCCTCCTAGAAGTCATCAAATCCTAGGTATGTTTAAACGATCAAACATGATCAAAGTTGTAAATAATGCACTAATTTAATTTCTAAAACTCAACAAAGAATTGCTTTCTCATCTCTTTTGTAGAATTCCTATTTATTTTCACTGAAATTCCTTTATATATAGTCAAAATCATTTTGGCTATGTTTATTTTCAGAGAAATTTTTGAAGAATTTAATTTGATGGTAACAGTTAAAAAAAATTCAAATCTGGAAAAATTTTGATATATGAAAGAGAATGAACTAAATTGTGTATGATATACATATATATATATATATTTTTATATATAACGTTGACCACTAACGTGGACAATTAATGTGCTAGAAATAGATCACATCTTGTGTCTATTAAGACCTAAATTGTTCTCAACATGAAATATAGCAGCATACCAAAACGTAAGCGCGCAAGACATTTAAAATCACCTAAAAAAATCAGGCTGAAGAGGAATAGACAATCGGTAAGATTCGTTAAATCCGAAACCGGTCCCTGTTTAAGAATGTGTTTTTTTTAGGTGATTTTAAATGTCTTGCCCGCTTACGTTTTGGTATGCTGCTATATTTCATGTTGAGAACAATTTAGGTCTTAATAGACACAAGATGTGATCTATTTCTAGCACATTAATTGTCCACGTTAGTGGTCAACGTTATATATAAAAATGTTCCTTAATCCCCTGAGATTGCAGATACTATTTCTGAATCTCTTTGATTCTTTAGATGTGCTGGCCTCCTGGTAATTAATCGATATTAATTAATATATGATTAATTACCATATCTTATAATAATCTATATGTATATATATATATATGTATGCATAATTACACAGTATGTTGTTAGTGACAAAAAGCTAAAAGGTTCATGCCATGAGGCAAATGCTGCATTTCCAGGTAATTTGGGTAAGTCAATTGCCTCAGCGCAGAAATAAACAATTTATTCTATTATAATAGTTTATTTCCAATGTAGCTGACTTTTCATATAAGTTCCAGTTTTCTGGTGTTGGGTAACAACATTGACAATTACTAAGGCTATGTTAACTGGGAGTAGTATAACATTTGACTCACAACATGAAACTTTTAATTTTTTATTACTAACAACATAAAACTGTGTATGAATAATGATAATTCTCAAATATATTGAGTACTTTTTTTGTTTTTGCTGGGCCTATCAACAAAAGAACAGTTCACTATATATATATATATATATATATATATATATATATATATATTCCCTCTCTCTCTCACCGGGAGAGAGGCATAAGCACATTATATATATATATATATATAAAATATCTTTTTTTTGAATGGTAGATCTTGAAGCAGAGAAAGCTATAAACGGAAGTGTCAACAATATGTGTGTGTGTTATTTTGAAGATTGGCTGGTGATCTGAAAAGATATTAATATCTGCTTTTCATTTTAACTCATTGATTATTAATTGTTATGTAATTAATAGAAAAACAAAAATATTGAAAATGCTAATTCTATTTAATTTTTGACAAAATAGCACGTTTTTCTGTTTAATTGAAATGCCTTGCAGTTACTGTGTTCTTTAAGTTTACTGTCTTGCACATTGCTCTTGGTTCACATGATGTAAAACATGTAGAACCTGAAGTAAAGGGTTGTGAGGTAAGCTTAGCATATTAAAATATTATTAATATGTGATTTGTTTTGAATAAATTCTATCATTCTAGGAAGATGATGGGAAATTTATGAATTTTTGTAAATATATATTTCTTATGTAATTTTTGTGTATAAGAAAGAATAAAACTGGTAATTGAAATAACTTAATCCTCTGTATGCATGAAATTCCTTAAACATCAAACCTGGAACAATCAATTCAAACACAATAAGTCAATCAAAAAAAAGAAAAAAAAGAAATATTGTGACAGTTACTGAATAACTCAAAGAAAAATGTAAAAAAAAAAGAAAGATTTCTATATTCTAGAACTTGTCTTGGCTTTGGAAACCTAACATTGTTTGTTGATTTAATGTTATAAATATTTGTTTTTCTCATCATTTTCTGGAAAATGCTGAGAGAGAGAGAGAGTGAGTGTGTGTGTGTGTGTGTGTGTGTGTGTGTGTGTATATATATATACACACACACACACACACATACTTTATTTGTGTTTTAAGGCTACCATTGGTTTTATGTTAAGAAAAATCTCAACAATTTTTCAAGCCATTCACAGAAAAATTAGTGTTCATCTCCATTTTGGATTAAAACACGAAAAGTAATGGGATGTCTCATGACTGAGATTTTTTTAAAACATGAAACCATTGGTAGCCTTAATACACAAATAAAAATTTTTATCCACTAATGTGATGTTGAGCATTCATTCTTATTTACATGTGTATGTACATTTGTTTTGTTTTGTCCTGCAGGGTGTCCAGTGGAAACCGCCCACCTTGGTAGGCTTATTGGCTAAACTGATAACTCTGCCAAGCAGGCTCAGTAGGGTTATTTGTTTAGCCGCTGCTGGCTTGACCCTGCAGCAGATACTGGGTTACATGTTATCAGTTGCTCTAAGCTTGATTTTTAACATCTTTTATGTGTTGCTTACAATGGCTGGCCAAAGTAAAAAAAAAAAGAAAGGCAAAACACTCAATGAAAAATTTCATGATGGAATGAAGGCATGTGTCAGTGTGGATGGTAACTCACCTGCTGCAAGAGGTGTCCATCATTGCTACATCTGTGCAAATGTAGGTCACTAGCAGGACTAAAAAATCATATCTGTGCTGCTTTAAGAGAATAATCAAGCTATATCATTACTTGAAATAAATTTGCAACCATCATACATATGTATATATATGTGTGTGTGTATGTATATATATATATAATCTGTACGTATGTATACATACATAGGTACAAACATGAATGTGTGGTTTTGATGTCACTGCCTAGCACAACATCTAGAGCAAGTGTGCTCTACATGTGTCTCATGTTGACCAGTATTTCATGAGTGGAATTTTAGTAGGCAGGAAGCATGCAGAGGCCTGTCATACATATGTATATGTATGTATCTAAGTCCACCAACTTTACAGTTTATCAAAAAGACTGCTAAAGTAAGTATGGGGGTTAATATGACCCACAAAAATCCTTATAGGAGGTGGTCAGGCATGGCTGCAGTTCACTGACTGCAACTAGTAAAAGGGTATATATATATATATATATATATATATATATATATAAAAATAAGGATCTTTGTAAGCTTTTCAGAATTTCAAATGGAAATCTTTCTGAGGATGTATTAAGTTTATTTTTCTTTTAATTTCTCAAGTAGTAAAATTTGAATTATTTATTGTAAACAATCAATTATTAGTGCATTTGCAAAGTCATTTCATTTTCCATTTATATACTCTTTGTTATCCATTAGTGTTTTACTTGATGTAGATATCTAGCCTCTTTCTGCTGACCATTATTACCTGTATATAGAATTCAATATTTAATAATGGTGTTTCTGTTGTAAACAGTATGCACTAACTGTAAACAGTAAATCAAATTTATTTAATTTTCAATATTTATCGTTATATTTTGTAAATACACTTTTATATACATTTCTGGCCAGAAAACGTAGTTTTTGGATCAGGAATAATATTCCTTACAAGAAAACTTATGAAATCTGCCAAACTTAACTGGAATTACTCCAGGTGTTTTACAACAAAATGTTATCTATAGATTATTTTCTCAGCTGAATAGTAAAATTGAGCACTGTGAAATTAAAAAAAAGAAAAATAGATAAATAAATGTGTTTAGCTACAGAAAAGTGTATATTTTAGAATTTCTCTTTTATATGAGGTAAACAATTAAGAGCTTTATGACCAGTATTGGCTGAAATTCCATTATATTCAGTTTTTCAGTAAGTTTTGATGTTGGTGCACTCAAAATGTGAGGAAAACCTTATTTTGATATTTCAAAAATAATTGATAAAAACTTGGGAAGCAAAGAGAATTCAATAAGATCAATGCACAAGCCATTTAAATTGGTTTAATTAATAAGTAGATATTTACTAGACAGTGAGTTTTAAAAAAATTTTTAGTTCAGAATTGCTTGAGTAATATCACTTTATTTTTAATATACATTCCGTAATATTTCTTTCAAACATTAAACTGTTCAATGGTAAATATTTTTTGTTAAATATAGAATGCACTTGCACTGTAAACTATCTTTAATATTTTTGTGTTGTTTTAATTTCCAATTGAATGGTTCTATTGCATTAAGAAACAATATTTCCAAATGGTTCAATCATTCTTTTTATTATAAACATTGATGTTTCCAATTTGTGGACATCCACAAAACATTTCTTTTCAAATTATTATCAGTCTGTTATTTTTCACTAGCCAGTAATTTCTTTTTTCTTACTTTGTACAGATGAAAGAAACAAATGCCCCTTTTTAGGGGCTCTATATTCTTTTTTAATTGAAATATTTCTAATTTCACTTCTATCACATTATATTCTATATTAGTTGTGCAATTACTGTTCTGTTTGCCAATCCAACAGTGATATATTGATCTGTAAATACATACACAAAAATATCCCCTCCCACTGGTTTTTACAAAATTAATTAATGAAGAGACTGAAAGCTACACCTTCTAATTGTCGTTGTACTGTTTGTATTTCTTTTCATTTACTGTTATGGTTTTGTTTTTATATGAATCTCTTCTAAGGGAGATAATCAAACATAAGGTTAATTCCAGTAAACCCATTTGCAACTTGACACATCTGTATACTTGAATCAATAAATAATTTTGAATTATTTGTGTATTTTATTACTTGTGGGGTGAAAGTGAAATATTTTATGATGCAGTTTACAATTTTTAAACAGCAAAATTATTTTGTTATATGCAAAGAAACAAACTAATTTGAGATATGCAAAGAGAAATAAGGTAGTGTGGTTAAGAAGATTAATCTGTTGTTTCAGGTTCAGGTGCCAGTGTACAGCACCTTGAGTGACACCCCTTTTAAACTTCAGAACGATTTATGCCATGCCAGGGAATCTGGTATATAGGTATAAAATCTGGAAAGGTAACAGTGACGGGATAGGTGGCATGGACATAGTTCTTGCAGAGAAATGGGTGGATAAGGACACAGAGGTAGCCAGAATGGGTGATTGGGTGCTTAAGCTTAGGCTAGTCTTACAGAACAGTATAGTGACAATTATCTCTGCCTATGCCCCGCTCAAGTGGGTCTACCAAATGAATAGAAGGACCGTTTTTATGACATTCTTCTTCAGGCTACCTCAAAGACGAGTGACAATGATCTCCTCTTCATAGCTGGGGATTTCAATGGGCATGTCGGACAGCAGCCCGATATCTTCCATAGTAAGGCATGGATTTGGCTCCCAAAATGAAGAGGGAACAAGGCTACTGGAGTTCTGTGATGCAAAGAACCTTTTGATTAGAAACACAAACTTCAGGAAGTCAACCACCCGCCTGATAACCTACCAATCAGGTGTTTGTGGTAACCAGATTGATTACATTCTCACCAAACAACCATTACACTCTCAGAGTGGTTGGTGTTAGGAAGGGCATCCTTTATTTGAAAGACAGAGTTGGCAACAAGAACATCATCATTGCTTAATATCCACTTTTCTATGCTTGCATGGATCAGACGAATTTGGAATTTGTGGAGGTAGTTTTTCTTCAGGTGGATAGTATTCCTGTCATCAACTCTCACCTGGTTCCAAGCAAGGTGATATTTCCCCAAGATCAGATGTTTTTCATGGAACTACTGGAAACAAACAACACTGCTTGTATGACATTGATGTTCATTTAAAATCATCACATGATGTCAAAACAAAGGCACACAATGGACTTCTTTCAGATTCCATCTACCAAATCCATCCACATGGCTTTGGTTGGTCCAGGGCTGTAATAGAAGACACCTGCATGAGGTGCCTCACAGGGGACTGAACATGGTTGAGAAGCAAGTTTCTTAGCTGCACCGCTACATCAATACCTATTCCATAGATTCCTATTTCAAATAAGTCTCTCTCTCCAAATGCATACTTGCTTGAAAAAATGGCTGTTAAATAAATGAACAGATGAAGGATCTGGAAGCTTAAGAAATCATGCGAAGAAATAATATTATTAAAAGGCTAATTCAACTTTCCCTTTCTTTTATTAAAGAGTGATGTGTATGAGTCGAAAATTTGGCTGCTATTTCAAGCAGATTGAGTGACCATATACCTGTGCCCTTGTTGGCTCAGGTGTAATCTCAACTTGTACATGAATATTTGTATCAAGTGGTGAATTGATAGAGTGTCAGGTGAAATATCTTCTGATGTTCCAGTTTCCTGCATTCCAAGTTCAAATCCTGCTGAGATCGACTTTGCCTTTCACCTTTTTATGGGTTGAATGTGTAATAAAATAAAAGGGAGAAAATGTGTAGTGCTTAAGTGGGCCATACATGGCATCAAAGGCCATTAATTCGAGAACTTACTTTTTTCCTGAAAATATTTGAACCATTGCTGTCTTTGTGATGAGGTATGTGTGGGGCTGCCCCCCCCCCCCCCCCCCAAATTCCCTGGGTTTTCAGTTGCCCAGTCCATGTAAGTAAATAAAACTTGAGAGATACTGAATAATTTATATCTACTATTTTCATCTATCATGACATCTCATTGTCTAATAATACTGAGCTGATAACTTTCCCCCATAGATATAGCTTCGAGAAGGGCTCTACTGAACTAATTTGCTCTATATCACATGAATACCTCAATGGCCAAATAGGTTAGAGAGGAACTACTACATGCTAGATATAGCAGTTAAATCCCCCAAGCATTTTGAAAATACATGAGCTGAGCTGACGTAATGTATTCATAAGTACTGTTGGAAAGGCTGGATGGTCCTGGTTGGAAAACATTTGATCATAACTCTGGTCAATCAGGGCTGACCGTAGAAGTAATCAATAACTCTAATGTACAGATTATTGATTTAGTACTATGTTAGTCATTATCAATCACCACCCTATGAGCAAGAGCTTTCTAGCTGTGACCATCCTATGTTATTTTCAAGTGAAATGAGGATGCGTTGGCTAATGCACCCTTTCCTTTCTATTTCAAGCAGATTGAGTGACAATATAGATATTCCCTTGTTGGCTCAGGTGTAATCTCACCTTAATTGAAATATAATTTTATACATGAATATTTTTATCAAGGGGTAAAATGATAGAGCACCAGATGCAATACTTTGTGGTGTTTGTTTCAGTTTTCCTTCATTCCGAGTTCAAATCCTGCTGAGATCAACTTTGCCCTTCATCTTTTATGGGTTGAGTGTGTAGTGAAATAAAGTAACAGTCTTGTATTGAGAATTAGTACTACGCTCTCTTTGTGAAAGAAATTTGCTGTAGTCAGACACAGAGAGGAGTGGGTTCCATCAGGTGCTCTATGTCACAATCTTATGACAGAGTTGTAGGGGGTACAGGAGACAACTCATGGTGGAGTTCTAGAGCTACAGGGGACATGAAAAGGTAAATAGTTGCATAGAAGAGTAATTTTAATTCATGTTGGTAGTGAATTGTAACCAAAGAAATTCTAACATAACTTGATAGCTTCTAGTTCAATAGTTTATAAGTTATCTCCCTTTATTATAACATCCTGTTCAAATGCAATGTTTGTCCATAAATAAAATACAGTACCAAAACCCACTTGAATACTGCAATTCTTCAATAGTAACTAATAAACTTGACTAATACCTTTTTCCTAAATGTAGTAAGTATGTACTTTAAGGATCGCTCTTGAATGGAATAATGGTTTAACCATCTAACATTTAGATTACTGTCTAATGCAATGCGTATTTACTCACATCGTTTTGAATTAGTTATGCATTATGCAATCAATGATGTGATTGTTTATTTTTAGAATGACAAGCTGGTAGGGAAACTTGGCTATTATTTTTCTCAGTTCAAGCAACAATGTAGACGTTTGACTTATTTTCGTCAGTCTAACCTTGGTTGGTTCATCTAAATCAGTGGTGGTTCCCGAAGCGGGCGGTACTGGCCCCACTGTCGGCAATGGAAAGATCAAAAAGGGTGTTGAGGAAAAGTGGGGCAATAATAGAGTGGCAAACAATAATGGGTTAATTAGGTTAAGTTTTATTTGTGAAGAAAGTGGTCTATGTTTGTGGTGCTGAGTGGGGGGGGGGGGAAGGAATGTGGCTCGAGTGTCAAGAGGGTGGCAGCCTGATAAAGTTTGGGAACTATTGATCTAAATGGTAGGCATGTTGCACAAATGTGTAACTTCCTGTTCCACTGGATGATCAGAAGAGCAGATCCTGTTATAGTAATGGTAGCAATAAAAAAAAAAACAAAAAAAAAAAAACAGGGAAGAACAGAGTTGCCAAGGACAATTGGCTGTAGCATGGTATTGAGTAAATCATTTTTAATTAGCTTTAATTGCTTTTAGATGCAGTCTAGAATGCTAATGTGTGTACCAATATCAATGCTCCAGTTACTGGAACAGTATTCAACCATTGGTCAAACTTGATCTTTGTAATGTAAGCAATATGTATATATCATCAACAACCACTAAACATTCGTTTTCCATGCTGGCCTGGGTTGGACAGCTTGACAGTCTGTTTTGGCTTGGTTTCTACAGCTGGATAAAAAATTTGAAGAACCAAAATGTTCAGTGAAATGGGATGAGTGAGAAGAGTTATTAGAGTGTACACTAAAATGATTTGCTGAATTTGTCACGAGTTTAAATCCTTTTGAGGTAAACTTAGCCTTCTATTCTTTTGGGAGTTAAAAGCATAAAGCACTAGAACAAGGTGGTAGACTGGTGCAATTATCAGAGTCTTGTAATACTAATTCTTTTAGTTTTAAGTTCTTAGATGGTTATAATTCATTACTCTGCTTAACACTGGGTGCTGGGTGCATTTAACTGAGTTCATTGTGTTGCAAATGATTAAGCCAAGTTTCTAGTTTGAGGTTAACTTCCTCCTACTTAAATTGGAGGTCCTGAAGAAAAAAAAAATGGGTAATGGGCACTATTCTTACCTCTCTTAAGTGGCTGAAAAAAAAGGAAAGAGTGTCTTGATGGAGGAAATATTGAGGTAAGCAAGTATGATGGATATTTGAAGTACCAAAATGTCTGGTGCAGAAGGATGATGTGAAGTGGGTTGTTCTGAATAAGGAGATGCTGAGATGGTTTAATAACATGGATAGCCTAGAAATAATTCAGTAGAAAAGAAGACTAGATGTTAGCAGAATGCTAATTTGATATAGGCTCTACTCAGCCTTACATTTTCTATGTTAAACTGTGGACCAAGTTCATTATCATGTTTTTTTATCAGCAGAGAAAGCAATTATAAATACTAGAGATTTTAGTTGCAGAGTAAATACATTGCCTTCTCTGCTACTATTCCTTGGAAGTTTATAGAGATAGAGACCCCAGGTAGCTCCTTCATTGGGTCCTACATTTTCCTGGATGGATTCCCAAGTGTGGCCAACTGAGGTTATGGATATTACTCAACCAATTCATTCTTGGTCTATCTCTAGGTCTCCTGTTGTAATAAGAATATAGTATAATCTTGCAATATAATATAACAAATGGAAAAGTTTTGATTAACTAAAATTATCTATGCAGTTATAGATAAAATTTCTCTACATGATAGATAACCCCAATAACATCAAGTAATTTTTGGAATTTTCTGCTAAATGTAGAAAATGCAGTATGGAAGTGGATCAAGGTAATTAAAACCATCTGGCAAACGAAGTAGACATATTTGAGTCTTATCAAACTTCCACACTCATTTGGGAAAATTATATAAATAAAATCAAACTACTAAAGAATAGTACTAATTTATTCACATTTTAGTACATTTTGGCAGAAAGTTATTCATTAGTTAAAAAGAAAAAAAAACATGAATTACTAGTTCATTAGTTCTGTGGTTTTGTGACTATTTTCCATCTTTTAGTCCAAAAGACATCCTGTACAGAATATTTGCAGACAGTAAACCACCAGAAGCCATGAGGGCCATTGAGAAATAGTACATAAATCGATCTCGAGTGCCACGCTTTTGCCAAACTAACAATCCATCATCGCGCTACAAAACAGAATAAGAAAACAAAATTAGAATAAAGTAAGGTCAGTAATCCAACCAAAGAATAACCACACACACACACATTCAAGGTGTTCATAAATTACTGTTGCAGTGTGAAAAATATAGGGGAGAGAGAGAGAGAGAGAGAGAACTAAGGATAACACAGCAGAGCTTAATAGCAAACAGTTTTATTAGAAATATCAGAACACTTCCATGTGAACACCATTGGTTGCACACAAAACATCCAGATGATACAATACAATAAATTGTGGAAGTTGTAGAGATAATTTACGAACACCTTGTATGTGAGTACATGTGTGTGTGTGCACATATATATATATCATCATCATCGTTTAACGTCCGCTTTCCATGCTAGCATGGGTTGGACGATTTGACTGAGGACTAGTGAAACCAGATGGCTACACCAGGCTCCAATCTGATTTGGCAGAGTTTCTACAGCTGGATGCCCTTCCTAATGCCAACCACTCAATATATATATATATATACACACTCAATGTTTTTAAAGATCATTAACTTAATATTCAAATGTCTTTGATTACACAGACCAATTTCATCTTGGTACATACATATATATATATATATATATATATATATATATATATATCATTTAACCTACACAGGCTATAGACTACAGTCAATGGACATAGGAGTTGTAATTTAAAAATAACCCAATATTATTTCTTACCAAATTCCATTCTATTTCCAAGCATTCCAGATTTAAGAGATAATTTACGTTAAATCAAGCAATGGCATAAATATCTTTTTAAATGTTCTGTGTCATATTACAGAGTTTATGACTGTCACAAATACAAAACGATAAACATGAAAATCTACAACATTTAACACTCTTGTGAAAGTATCCACTCTCTCATCCCTTCCAATGACCCACTGTTTGTATTCTCTCCGATACTCACCTCCTTGTACCTTGACAGTTTGCTCTAGGACCCACTCCATCACTATCTTCCTTTAATCTTCTTCAGCCATGTATCTCCCCTATAACAAGACACCAGTGCTTGTCTCTCTATCATACTTTAGCCTCTCAACACCTGGCATCAAGCCACCCACTTTCACATTCCCTTCTCAAATACACCCCTCTTAGTAAGTGAGGGTTTTTTTTTAATACCTTTTTCCCTGATATGCCTTGCAAGTTACTTGGCAAGCTCACTAGGGCCAGTGGCAGGAAAGAAAGTACCCAATATTTTATAAAGTGGTTGGTGTTAAGAAAGACATATAGCTGTAGGTACCAAGCCAAAGCTGACATTGGAGTTCAAATACAGTCTTGTTGCTTTCTGGATATCTATCAAACTATCTAACTCATGCTAACATGGCAAATGGATGTTAAATGATGATGAAAGACGTGTGTACTCATCTAGACCCTTAACAAGAATGTTTTCAATTTAATTTTATTAACACCATATTGAGTGTATCTACAAAAATGCATTCCATTTAAATACTGAACAAGCTAGAATGCTAAAATATTAAATGGCTAATGAGTAGCTGATACTTACAAGGAAAAGAGTTTGAAGGTCTTGTACTTTCTTGTAAATACCAGTGTTTGGATATACTCCACTGGTAATCTTAGTTCCAAGTGGTGTTTTCAAGCTATTGTACAGGCACTAGAGCAAAAAAAAAAAAAAAAAAAAAAAAAAAATCAAATTTAGAAATGAAATACAACTTTGAAGTTAGCAAAGTAATAGGGAAAATAAGAAACAAAAAATATATTTCTCTAGTTTATTTAACATGCATTTGAGCAGCATTTCATTGACCTTTGGATTTTGAGTTCAGATTCTACTGAGGTCCCAGTTGATCAACTTAAACTTCCTCCCAAATTGCTGGCCTTGTGCCAAAATTGGAAATCAATATTAACCCTTTCACATTTAAATCAGCTATATCCAGCCCAAATGTTTCATCAATTTTATGTTCAAATCAGCCAGATCTGGCCTCTCACACCTATTGTATGAAGTCATTCTAAAAATAAACAATCAGATCACTAAAACATCAATTGCTACAAGATAATGCATGATTAATTTAAAACAGCATGAAGAAATATGCACACACACACACACACACATATATATATATATATATATATATATATATATATATATATATATATAAAAAAGTTTATGATATTGGTGAATAAATAGATACACACACACACACACAAAGTTTTTCTTTTAGTTTCCATCAACCAAATCCACTCACAAGGATTAAGTCAGCCTGGAAATACAGAAGACACTTGGTCAAGGTACCATGCAGTGGGACTGAAATGGAAACCGTGGCTATGTGGTTGCAAAGCAAACCACACCCATGCCTGTGACGCAGCTGTACAGATATAGTTGAGGGGGTGGGGGTGGAAAGACAAAAAATTTTGGAAAAAAAAAAAAAAGGACAAAAGTTTTGAAAGTTTGCCATTGGGTACCCAGGGGAATATTCTTTTACTCTTTTACTTGTTTCAGTCATTTGACTGCGGCCATGCTGGAGCACCGCCTTTAGTCGAGCAAATCGACCCCAGGACTTATTCTATCCGTCTCTTTTGCCGAACCGCTAAGTTACGGGGACGTAAACACACCACCATCGGTTGTCAAGCGATGTTAGGGGGACAAACACAGACACACACATATATATATATATATATATATATATATATATATATATATATATATATATATATAAATATACGACAGGAATCTTTCAGTTTCCGTCTACCAAATCCACTCACAAGGCTTTATTCGGCCTGAGGCTATAGTAGAAGACACTTGCTCAAGGTGTCACGCAGTGGGACTGAACCCGGAACCATGTGGTTGGTAAGCAAGCTACTTACCACACACCCACTCCTGCGCCTATGCTTACAATATCCAACTAAATTTGTTCACAGACTGTAGTCAACACCAATCAACTATTTCTAGATCTTTTTCAACCACATATTTCAGTTAAAATATAGCTTCTTGTATTTTACAATGATCAAATCATTAGTGATCAAAAAGATAAAATACTCTTTTTTTCCCATGGCTACTCTAGCAGATATGAAGATCAGCCGAATAGTATTTAATCAAATTTACATGTCAAATTAGATAACACCTTCTTAATTTATTGGTTGCTTTCTTTTACAAGCGATAGCGTCATTGCGTTGCTAATGGAACAAGGAAATACACAGATTGTCACACCTATTTCAAGCAGAAAATTTAAGCCTAAACAATAATTGTCTCCCTTGAAAAGTAAACCGAATTAAATGAATTTGACTTTGCCCACTTCTACTGCACAGGAGGTCAGGATTTTCTGACTAAAGAAGTTCAAAAAAGAACAGCATGGAAATGTGCTACAGAAAAGATATTTTAGTCAATAATTTTGGGTGATTACTAAATAAACTTCTAAATAAATGACCTTCGGCCCTTCAATTATGGCATAAGGATTTCCCCCACTTTACTGCGATTAAGAAAGGAAACGCTAGCCTTGTCTCAATAGGATTGCATTAGTGACAATCCTTCATATTACGGTATAGAAATAATATTTTATAAATATAAAATATATATTTAACATTGATAGTATTGTTTGATAGAAATGTAGTAGTGGCTCTACTAGATTATTTTAAAGACGGTTTCATCGCCCTATACAAGAATTTAGTGGAGTCACCACCAATCTACTTAGAAATAAAATATAATTAAGTATGCACATTTGAAATATTCATTAGAAATTTAAGAACATTCGGATTTGTTGACATTATTTTTCTTTGTATTTTCTGTTGAGTTTTACGGTCGTATCATGGGGGACTGCCGTTTTAATTTATGAACGTAACATTTCCATCCTGAAACAAACGGCATTAATTAGCATCATTAAGAAATATTTGAAGAAAACACATAAGATAAATAGTCAGATAAGATGGAGGGTAAAAAGCTTTCGAAAAGAGGGATGAACTATTCACAGTAAATATTTTTATATGCTTTAACTAGAAGACCTGTCAAATAATTAAGTTAGTGGTGAGTTAATTGAGTTGTGCATAACAGTTTCTTCAACTAATGACTTCCTTCCGGGGAATAATTTTGTGATGTGAATAAAAGACATTCACTTGGACGAAAAGTAAATCTTGCTAAACAGGTATGTCAATGTCGAAAGATATGGTTAAACAGGAAGACCTTCCAAATAAACTTAATAAATAAATAAAAGGCGGAGAAACGATTATGTATGTAATCGTGTCACAAGAAGAAAATATTTAATAATTCCCTATTTACTTAATTACTTCATTTTTCCAGTGATTAAATCTGAAGATCGAAGTGCACATTTTATTTCAATGCCAACCAAGGTCGTCCTGTCCGCTACGCTGACGTTTATAATCAAAGTTGTCTTGCACGTAACCCTCTATTTTTTCTTTCAGAGACAAACATGTATCCAGTATTACACTATTTAGTGTGCCTTTCCCCCTTTCGAACAGTAGGGGGCCAATTTAGGTAGATTTCTCTATTATTTTCGAGCTGGTCAAACAATCACGTAGAGATTGGCTCGTGTTGACTTTAAGGCATTACACTTTCCTATTAACTTCAAATTATCTAAAACGTCTCTGAATATTTTGAGCAACTGTAGGTTTACATCAATAAATATAAATTTCATTATTACATATATCTACACAGATAAAAATCACATATATTTATATTATAATTACCTTTGCCAGTCTCATTTTTGCTGCTAGATGTTGATAACTTGAAGCGGACACAGAGCTAGGCTAATCACGCATGCGTAGTTTAGTAATACGTCCGGTATACATCAACCCATTCATTCTCTAACACATATCTATCTATCTATCTATCTATCTACCTACGGATATGTTGACACATCGGCTCCGAAAGTAATCTTTATTCTTGACCTTTTATTGCCCACATATTGTTATAATTTTTGTATATAAGGTGTGTGAAGCACCCAATTTTCTTTTTATTGTGTTTTCAAGGTAGGAATTGGCCCTTAGGGACAGTTTCAACCTTTTTAAAATTATATATTTTCTTCCCGACGTTGAAAAATGTCGAGAAATGTTGTAGAACGCTGGACGGAATCTTCCATGAACCAACATTTTCCTAGACTTGAAACGCTAGGAGAACAAAAAAAGAACTCATGCACGCGCACACGCACCAAAACAGCAACAGGCTTTAGCGAACGCTGTCAGCGTCATGGATACTGTTAACAGCCCTGTCACCACCACCAACACTATCACTCCTACCCCCGCCACCACCAATGCCAGCAACAACAACAACGACAACAACAACAAAAACTTTGCAGACATGCTTAAACAAAAAAAAAGAAATTCTACCTTTAACAAACAAAGAACTCATAGAGACCAGGTCCCTTTTTTTCTACGTCCGGACAAAATTTAATATTGCATACACCAAAAGAAGTGAGAGAAGACGTAGAAAAAAGAAGAATTATTTACAAAATAATAAGAAAAAGCAAAAAATTAACAGAACCAATTCCAAAAATAGACATTGAGAAATGTGCCAAAAAAAATTATGAAACTTAAACAGTATATAAACTGGGGTTCGCAATATAATACGGTGCAATTTCGGTTTAATAATGAAGAAGAGGCGAAAATACATAGTATGGAAGCCTTACAAAATGATGAACTCATCATGGTCCCATACTACATTGTAAGTAAAATTAAAATAAATAATGTCCCTCCGGAAATTGAGTCGAAGTGGATTACTTCGGCGATATGTTTTCATTTGAAAACAATCAACGTTTTAGAAACCACTGTTGTCCATAATGACAGTTGGACCGGAAAATCCATTGAAATCTTGATCCAGATGGATCAAGATTCACTGGAAAAATTGCCGAATGTGATTCACTTGGAAAATGGACAAAGCCTCTATGTGGTGGCGGAGGGTAAAAAAACCACATTGCTACCTCTGTGGCAGCCAAGAGCATTTAATATCAAAGTGCGTTTTGGCACAAAAAAAAAGAAACAAGAACAGTTACAACCAAAAGAAAAAATAAATAAAAAACAACCTTTGCTACCAACACCACCAAACCCACGAGTCATCCGAGAAGTGTATAAAAAAAATAGAATCCCATCAACAACATATCATCAACAAAGTAAACCAAACGACATCACCATCAACACCACCACAATTAACTCCAACACCGAAACCAATTAGGGAAACAACACCACCACCAACATCAAAAGATAGACCAACACCAATACCAAGAACAACAAGGAAGAAAACAAACACCAACGAAGAAAAAACAAATGCAAAACCTAAATCCCCAACAACACACACACCGCAATACAGGCATAGAACCTGATGCCTTGCCCTTACCCCCTTCTGATCTGTCGGACTTTTCATCAAACGATGACAGTCCGGTGGAATGGCAGATAGCCGCAGGGGGTAAGAGAAAAAGATTAAAAAAGACAAAACCAAACACAAGCAAAGCAGGGAGGTACACAACCCCTGAAAGCCCCTTACACAACCAAACCAACACCAACATCATAAAAACGCATACAATGCTCTCGGCCATAAACACGAAAGACATAAAATTAATGGATTATATTGCATCTCACACAAACATATGTGAAGATGACCTGAAAACAAACAATCACCCAAGAACAACACCACCAGAACATATGAAAATATTATATTTGACACCAACACAGCACCACACACTCAAATCCCTCTATCCAAATGCGGTAGGGGGTTTCCAAAAATACCTTTCCAAAAAATTGTATAAAGACTTACTCCAAGACACTTCTAAGGAGGAACAGTGTAAAACTGTCGAAATGAGTAAGTAACCTTTTCTCTCGTCTCTTTACGCTTTTCGACTAAATTATGCTTCAAATAGGTTGTGTAAATGTATGTGGCTTGGCATCAGCTTGGAAGCAAGGATATCTTCTAAATGACATCAGGTCACAGAACATAGAAATAATAGCTATCAGTGAAACCAGACTCAGTAACCCGCGGGCCCTCAAGTCCATGTTTGGCGGACAATTCGACATTTATTTTTCTCCCTGTCTGCCAAACATGGGTGGTGGTGGTACCGTGGTGCTTTTTCGGAAGAGTCTGAACCTAAAAGTAAGGCCAATATTCCTAGACCCGGAGGGTAGGCTGGTTGTCTTGGACGTCGATGGCACAAACGGGTGTGCTTTCCGTCTGATGGCAGTGTATGCACCGTCCTTAACGGGTCGCGCGGATTTCTTTAGACGTCTAGAGGTTTTCCTGGGAACGTCACGACCTTTACTGTTAGTAGGGGACTGGAACACGCATATAGACTATGTGGAAGTGGCAGGTTTACAGGAACCGGATTAGCGAATTAATTAAGAGGGCATTAACAGGAGCCATCGTTAACAACTGATGGTGGTTTGCCCTGAAAATAGCAATTAAATCGGAATCTATTAGGTTAAGTAAAGAACTAGCGATAGATCGAAATAGAGTAGAGGGAGACTTAGTCAAGAAACTAGAAGAGGCACTTACAACTGGCAGCGCAACCAACGTTTTGGCTGTGAGGATGGCCCTCGACCAACACCTCAATGCCAAACACGAAGGTTGCATCGTCAGAGCTAAAATGCATGCCTTAAGGAACGAAGGGATCGAAGCTGCGCAAGAAGCCCAGGTGGTGGAGGCGCAACGCGGTAACAGAGCCACCATTCGGTCCCTAATTGATGAACAGGGATGCAGTTTATTCGAAACCGAAAGGATGTGTGGGGCCTTTCAACAGGACTTTGCTCGACTGTTTGGTGTGAGCGGTGGGTCGGAACGCAGGATGGACTTCAGTGCCTACCTGACCGGCCTGCCGCGGCTCTCGGCGGGAGAAGCAGAGTGTTGTGAGGGTCCCATCACAGCTGCTGAAGTAAGGGATGCGATGGCGGACTGCGCGAGGGATAAGTCGCCTGGATTGGATGGTCTACCCTACGAGCTGTAT
Source organism: Octopus bimaculoides (assembly GCF_046866305.1). NCBI lineage: Eukaryota > Metazoa > Mollusca > Cephalopoda > Octopoda > Octopodidae > Octopus > Octopus bimaculoides. The sequence goes on along the minus strand of NC_142933.1, from coordinate 114,352,454 downwards.
TGCCAAATGCCAGACTTGTTTGGAAACCTCTTGGCATCAGTCTACTGCAACTGGCAATAAAACGGGAGAATTCCCGGTTTCGTGAGCCGAGGTGCAGTGACATTGCTGAAGAAAGACCCAAACAAGGGGAATTTTATAGATAATTTCAGGCCCATCACTCTGCTCAACGCAGATTTGAAAATTTTGGCCAAAGTAATAGCCGAGAGGTTGGCGCTTGTCATCGATAAACTGGTCGACAAGGCGCAAACATGCGCCGTGCCGGGCAGAAGCATCCATGACAACCTCCACCTCATGCGCTACATCATGGACAGGGTAGTTAAGGATCCTGGCATGGGTGGGGGCGTTGATCAATTTAGATCAATCTAAGCCTTCGATAGGGTTGACCATCGATACCTGGTGGCCGTCCTCAGGGCAGCTGGCTTTGGTCCCGTCTTCCGCGGTTAGATCGCTGCCTTGTATAGCGGCATCCGATCGGTAATTTGGTTAAACGGTCACCTGTCAAAACCGTTCAACATCACGCGTTCGGTCCGTCAGGGATTCTCCTGTCGGCGCTTCTGTATGTATTGACGCTCGAACCACTTGTCAACTTTTTCAAGTACCGCTTGAAAAGGAATATGAGGATAGAGAGGAAAGTGTTGTTGAATGAAAATTTCAATAAAAAATGGGTAAATGTGGCAAGAATGGTAAGTATGAAAGATGACACCATTTTAAGCATAAACTTATAACAAAAAGAGAAAATGAGAGAAAAGGTACTTATTTTTATGTACATTTTGAACTGTCTGAGGTAACCTTGGTGCTTTTTTGTAGGTTTTTCTCTCCAAGGGTACACCTAAACTGTAAACATTATTTATACCCGTTTTTTGGAAAATTTGTAATTTTTGTACACCACACACCCCAACGATTACAGTCCCTATTGATTTGACTTTTCTTTGTGTGTCCCACTCACCCCACCTCGAAAATGAAAAACTCTACGCTTGTATTTTGTCCAATTTCTGTGTTCAGCCCTGTGTGGCTATAATAAAAAGATATCTGTCTGTCTGTCTATCTATCTGTCTACGAAATATTGATATATATATACACTCATGTTTTGAGATCTGTTTTTCCTGTTTCTGTGCATATCATACATAGGATATATATATATATATATATCATCATCATCGTCATCGTTTAACGTCTGCTTTCCATGCTGGCATGGGTTGGACGGTTTGACTGAGGACTGGTGAGCCAGAAGGCTGCACCAGACTCTAATCTGATCTGGCAAAGTTTCTACAGCTGGATGCCCTAACTAACACCAACCACTCTGAGAGTGTAGTTGGTGCTCTTACGTGCCGCCGGCACGAGAGCCACTCAGGCGGAACTGGCAACAACCATGCTCAAAAGGTGTTTTTTACGTGCCACCTGCATGGGAGCCAGTCTGGCGGCACTGGCAACGACCACGCTTATATATATCTATATATAATGATAATATAAATATTATATAAATATATGCATATATACATACATATATGTACATACTTACATATAGGTGCAGGAGTGGCTGTGTGGTAAGTAGCTTGCTTACCAACCACATGGTTCTGGGTTCAGTCCCACTGCGTGACACCTTGGGCAAGTGTCTTCTACTATAGCCTCGAGCTGATGAAAGCCTTGTGAGTGGATTTGGTTGACGGAAACTGAAAGAAGCCCATCGTATATATGTATATATATATATATATATATATATATATATATATATATGTATATGTATGTGTGTGTACATGTTTGTGTGTCTGTTTTTGTCTCTCAACATCGCTTGACAACCGATGCTGGTGATTTACGTCCCCGTAACTTAGCGGTTCGGCAAAAGAAACCAATAGAATAAGTACTAGGCTTACAAAGAATAAGTCCTGGGGTTGATTTCTTCGACTAAAGGTGGTGCTCCAGCATTGCCACAGTCAAATGACTGAAACAAGTAAAAGAGATATATGTATTATGTACTATGCTGAATACATGGAGTGTTCGTCTGGTATGTTGATTTTTTTGTTTATTTTTATGGATTGACCATACGTGTACTGATGAGTAAAGAGTGCATATTACTGCAATAATTACGAAATCATGATTTACTGTTTAGTTTGTTTTTAGGGGTCTAGCTTTGAGAGTTGAATTCCCTCGCGTTCGGTAAAAATGTGTTTATTATGGTAGTTTGACTTTAGAGTCCCTCTTAGCGTGAGGCATTTATGTATTGTAATGCCCTTAAATAAATAAATAAATATATATCCATGCATATATGGGTACAGGACATCAAAAAAACATGGACAGAATGAGAAACGAGAACATAAAAAACCAGAGTGTAAGTATCTTGAGAGAAAAGCTGAACATTAGAAGCATCAGTTGTGGCGTGCAAGAGAGACGATTGCGCTGGTATGGACATGTGGTGAGAATGGAGGAGGATAGCTGCGTGAAAAAGTGCCACACCCTAACAGTTGAGGGAACCCGTGGAAGAGGTAGGCCCAGGAAGACCTGGGCTGAGGTGGTGAGGCAAGACCTTCGTACATTGGGCCTCACCGAGGCGATGACTACGGACCGAGACCTTTGGAAATGGGCTGTGCGTGAGAAGACCCGGCAAGCCAAGTAAGATCGTTGCCAGTGCCCCTGGACTGGTTCTTGTGCGGGTGGCACATGAGATGCACCATTTTGAGCGTGGCCGTTGCCAGTACCGCCTGACTGGCTCCTGTAGGATTTTCGAGCGAGATCGTTGCCAGTGCCCCTGGACTGGCTTGTGCGGGTGGCACATAAAAGACACCATTTCGAGCGTGGCCGTTTTCGTGCGGGTGACACGTAAAAGCACCCACTACACTCTCTGAGTGGTTGGCGTTAGGAAGGGCATCCAGCTGTAGAAACTCTGCCAAATCAGACTGGAGCCTGGTGTTGCCATCCGGTTTCACCAGTCCTCAGTCAAATCGTCCAACCCATGCTAGCATGGAAAGCGGACGTTAAACGATGATGATGATGATGATGATAGAAAACAAACTTTTTTCGAACAATGAAAAAAACAAACAAACAGAGAAACAAGACATGCAACATAAAGAACATTCCCTTCATCAGTTGTTCCCTGTTTTATCTATTCCGCATTTCGAAGGTAAGGACAAGATGTGACTTCGTTAAAACAGTCCTTCTTGCAAAGCAAAATAAAATTTGGGATAACAATAACAACAAGAACAGGTTTGAAATTCCCCCCAAGACACCTGATGAAGGCTGGAGGGTATATCAGCCGAAACGTGTTGACAACAAACAAGATGAGGACAAATAGCCGTCAATTGTAAATAATGTAAATAATGTTATTTCTCCTAGCTCATTTTTCTTTAAATTATGCAAACTAATTGGGCCATATCTGTTTTCTATTCCGTTTTGTATAAGTCTAAGTCCTTTGGCTACTGGTGATAAGGTTGAACAAGTGTTGTTCTGATGAAGGTTATTGAACCAGAAACACATGTCCTCTCATCTCCAGACAATAAGCCTGTCCTTTTTCTTGTTGGCATGGAGATTATCTCCCTTTCTCAAGCAGAGCTTGTCATAATTGCCTCTTCATTATTATGATACATCTTCTAGAGCTGGAGGAGGAGATGATGATGATGATGTGGCATTGGGGTCAGAAGAATTAAGCGCAAAGAACACTTGAGCTTTCAAGTAGTAGTCAATGTGAGTGCTCACTAGCTAGAGTAAGAAAAGAGTGGAAAAAGTTCAGGGAGTCACTGCCTCTGCTGGCAACAAAGGACTTCGGTCTCTGAGTGAAAAGCAGACTGTATGATGCTTGTATGTAAAGTACAATTACAATGAATGCAGAGGATTTAGAAAGGTTGGAAAGAAATGTTCTGTTGGATGTGAACTGACAGATGGCACAGTACAAATGACCTAAGGGAAAAAATGTGCCTAAGAAGTATCAGGTGTAGTTTGCAAGAGAAAAGATGCATATGGATGAAAACAGTTGCATAAACAAGGGCTTCACAATCAAAGTAGGAGAGGATAAAATGGTGAAAACTGATCTCAAGATGATGAACCTCACAAAAGAGACAACAAAGGACAGGCCAGTTGGTGACATGTTGTGCTGGGAAAAACCTGTTCTTTCAGGCAACCCTGGCAGAGAGAACAGAAACAAAGAGAATGGCTGGGGTATTCTTATTGCATCACCCTATGCTCCCCCTCTGTTTCCCTTTCTCTTGGGATACTTTTGCTGCATTCATCCTTTGCTCTCTCTCTCTCTCCTCAGCTCTATGGCTTCCTCCAGCATCTCTTTTCTTTCACTGCCTTCATTGCATTTACTCACTTCTCCCCCACTCCCACCTCTCTTTCTCTCATTGTCATCTCCTCGCAGTTTCAGCACAATCTCAAAGTACTTCCATTTCCAGGACAGTGGTATCGTTGTCTACACAAACGCTAGCCAAAAGAAGGCCATCTGGCTGATTGGTAGAGATTCACTAACACTGTAGCCTCTGGTCCACATAAACGTTGTCTTCTCTCTGTGCATATTCTACCACTGTCTTTCCACACTAGCCATAATGCTCATTCCTTGTCTCCAGAGTGTCACTTCTCTCGAATACTCTCTTCATCTCCAGTCATGAGACGTCAGTTTTAAGATGTTTAAGCTGAACACAATCCACGTCAATCTAACCAGTCTGACAGGACTTGCCACTGTCTTATCTTTCTAACACCATACAAAAAAGATGAACTAATTTATGTTGGAGAAGAAGGTTGTACAGCTAGCATAGTAATGGTAGAATCCATATTAAAAAAAGGAATGGAAACTGTTTAGAGAGCTATAATCTCTGTTGACATTAAATAGTTTCTCTGTCTGAAAGGTAAACTTTTTTTCTTTTATCTTGAGCTTGTAGTCCCATTAGACCTGAGCTTATGATTTTCTTGATGTTTAAGCAATTAAGATTACAACAGTCTTAGTACAAAAGCATCTATCTGTTTCAAGTTTATTTCACTCAGCAGTCAAAAGAACTCATTTTTAATATGTAGACTGAAGCATTGTGAAGTAAAGTAAAGAAAATTGAGCTTACAGTCTAATTATTGTGGACCCAATGCTATGAGTTGTTACAAGGCAGACTATTATGTATGTATAACAAGTGACATGATATGTTGTGACGCGAATATTGAATACAGACGTTGGAAAGAAATGAATAGAGATTGAAACCATTATGTGCGTTACTTAAATGTGGAGGTGCTAGGTGAAAATATACTAAAAGAGGTAGGAGAGATAACTGTGCTACTGTTCATTATAGTTACCTCCCTTTATAATTTTCTTGTGAGGAGCTACTCAAGGGAAGCAATTTTTGTTTTATTCTTAACAATCACGATATATATTTGAAACCAAAGCTAGCTGCTGTGGAGGGCTCTTCATTGTGCCTTAGACCCAACAATGACATTTCATGCATTGAGTACATATTGAATTTTATTAAATTTGACCAACATTTTTCAAGCAATAAACAATTTTCATCAAAGCAATGATATAATTTGTTGACTTGGAACTTATTGCAAAGCTGCATGATAAACATTTTTTTCATCCCATTCAGGGGTCAGTACAATTTTTTTTCTATTTAACCTCTATCTTTTTCTCTCTCTCTGTTTCTGCTGATTGTTTTCAACCATCACCATCACCAGTACCACCGCCACCACAGCTGCCATACAAACACCATTCAGACTTCTGACGCCACCACTCTCAATACCTTTGACTTCACCACCTTCCCCTCCACCACTATCACCACTGTCTTTTACACGGCTTACTATCACTATGATCCTTGACCACCACCATTTGGCCCTTGAGTACATTTAGCAGAGTCCTTTCTGTTGCAAATTTTCAGATTAGGTCATCAAACACAGAAAATCACATCAGGCACAGAAACCTATGGCTGGGCACAGAAATTCACACCACATGTTGAAGCTCACACAAGACATGTGTTTAGAATTTCACACTAGACACAGAGGCTCACTCCTTACATAGAGACTAACACCAGTCAAAGGAGTTCACTCTGACAAGAACTTTTCCTCCTCTCATTATGCTATTAACTCTAAACTTTCCCCAAAAGATATTTTATTAAACAAAGCGAATGTAAATTGTTAACCCTTTAGCATCTAAACAAGCCACCTTGGGCAAGTGTCTTCTACTATAGCCTTTGGCCAACCAAAGCCTTGTGAGTGGATTTGGTAGATGGAAAATGGAAAGAGAGCATTGTATGTATACATATATATATATATAAATAATTTATATAAAGGGCAGTTAACTGTGTAGTAATGCCTCACGCTTCAAGGGATTAAATAAGTCAAAAACTACCAAAAAATAAGCAACATATTTACTGAAAGCGAGGGAATGCAGCTTTCAAAATTTATCTCTTAAAAACATTTAACTTAATGGTAAACCACTGGTTTCTCAATCAAATACAGAAAAACTGTGAAGTACCGTTAAGTTAAATGTTTTTAAGAGATAAATTTTGAAAGCTGCATTCCCTCGCTTTCAGTAAATATGTTGCTTATTTTTTGGTAGTTTTTGACTTATTTAGTCCCTCGAAGCATGAGGCATTACTACACAGTTAATTGCCCTTTATATAAATTATTTATATATATTTATGAAAAAAATTATGAATTTTTTTCATTATTTTTTTCATTATGAGGTTTTTTCACGCTGACTACTTGATAAATTCTTATAAAGAATTTATCCTATATTATATTATAAATATATATATATATATATATATATATATATATATATATATATATAGTGAGAATTCACAAAGAAATAACAGACGAAGACAGGTGGTGTAGAAAACAAATAGATGTATTAGTATAACGCTCGGGAATTGAAAAAGTCTTTAACGTTTCGAGCCTACGCTCTTCCACAGAAAGGAACACAGAAAGAAACAAGGTGATTGGTCCAGTTGATCCGGTCAATAGAACAGCCTGCTCGTGAAATTAACGTGCAAGTGGCTGAGCACTCCACAGACACGTGTACCCTTAACATAGTTCTCGGAGATATTCAGTGTGACACAGTGTGACAAGGCTGACCCTTTGAATTACAGGCACAACAGAAACAGGAAGTAAGAGTGAGAGAAAGTTGTGGTGAAAGAGTACAGCAGGGTTCGCCACCATCCCCTACCGGAGCCTCATGGAGCTTTTAGGTGTTTTCGCTCAATAAACACTCACTACGCCTGGTCTGGGAGTCGAAACCGTGAGTCCGCTGCCCTAACCACTGGGCCATTGCGCCTCCACTTAGATTATACACACACACACATATTTTCTGTAACTTCTATAATAGACATACAAATAGTGCAAGTTATGTAGATTTAATCTGAAAAAAAAAAAGAAAGACTTATGAATAACCTTCATAAATTTTTGAATGTTCTTGAGTTCCCTTCAAAGAATGTCTACATCATTTGACCAATCCCAAATCATTAAGTAAGCAACCTGTATACATAGACAACGAATCCAGTCGCTTCAGAGAACTGGAGCAACTAATTTGCATACTATAAGAATTATATATATGTATACGTATATATCATCATCATCGTTTAACGTCTGCTTTCCATGGTAGCATGGGTTGGACGATTTGACTGAGGACTGGTGAACCAGATGGCCACACCAGGCTCCAATCTGATTTGTAATATATGTATATATATATATATATAATTATATACATACAAGAATAAGGGCAGGGAATCGTCAATTAGTAATAGAATTGATAATTAACAATTTTGCCAAGTAGTTCAGTATGAAAAAACCTTTATCGGTAAAACCATTTATCATCATAAATATACAGGGATTAGCATTGAGTTGCTTCTCCAACATACTGAAAATTTAGAAATAGCAGTCAAAGAACTACTGATTCTAAACTACAAATTTTTCTCTAAATGGATGGCGATATTTATGGCACACATAGAACAAAAAACTGGAGGGGAAAGCATAAACAAAACAAGTCTTTAGTTAATCGGATACGATCGTTTCATGGTTAAGAGAATGAAAAATCCCTATTCCAATCCAAATTTTCAGTATGTTGGAGAAGCAACTCAATGCTAATCCCTGTATATTTATGATTATATATATATATATATATATATATGCATATTTACATATATATATATATATATGTGGAAGGTGTTTATAAGCCATTTAAAATAACACGCAAAAGCCGTCAGATTCACTTCAACATTTAGATTTAATTTGTCAAAATGTTTTCGTCGCTTTGAGACCGCGACCTGTTCACTGACAAAATTCAGATGCAGCAAAGAATTTTGTCAGTGAACAGGTCGCGGTCTCAAAGCGACGAAAATATTTTGACAAATTAAATCTAAATGTTGAAGGGAATCTGACGGCTTTTGCGTGTTATTTTAAATGGCTTATAAACACCTTCCACGCTGCAATTGTTTTCGTTCCAGCACATGATCTCAGATCAGGTCACTTGCTATGCAAGTACATCTCCCTATATATATATATATATATATATATATATATATATATATATATATACATATGTATATATGCATGTATTTATATATAAATATATATACATATTTACTTATATATATATATATATATATATATATATCCGCACACACACACACACACACATATATATACACACACACACACACACATATATGTATATATATATATATAAATGACACACACACATGTACTCCACTGAATTTTTATAGCATACAAATTAGTTGCCCCAGTTCTGTGAAGCGACTGGATTTATCACCTATATAAACAAATTGGTTACTCATTTATCTGGGATTGGCCAAATGATGTGAACAGACACACATATACACACACACATACCTAACACTCACAATCCCACATACACACACAAGTATGCACGTCCATACACACCCGCACACACCCACATACACATATACACGCACACACACACACGCACACATACACACACACACGTGCATGCACATATACCTCCACACACAACCCCCCCATGTACACACACACACACACGCAAATGAACCCACACATAACTCCTACACACACACATAACACAACATACACACACACACACGTGCTCTTATTACACACACACACACACACACACAGACCCGCACACACGCACACATACATTCCTCCTTCTCTTGCACTCTTCTGTCTTAGAAAGAACTTTTTCTTCACCCATTTCCTTCCGGTCATTCCACAATGTAACCTCGTGTATATCGCTGGCGATTTTTTTTCTTCCTCCGTCTTCCCTTCTTTGGACTTTCCTATATTTCCGACGAAGAGCTTCGTTCGAAACGTCAAATTCTCTTTCCTTCCTTTCCTGAGCGTCCAGTAACACAATATCTGCATCACATCCTCGCATTGTTGTTTTTTTTTGTCGTTTTTCTTGTTTGATCTCACTATATATATATATATATATATATATATATATATATATACACATAATTAATAAAAAAACAGAGTAAAACGGATAATAAGAAAAAGCAACAATGCAAGGACATGGTACATGCGAAGTATTGATATGACACTCAGAGAAAGAAAGAAAGGGTGTTTTATGTTTTGAACAAAGCTCTTGTTCAGAAAGAGGGGACAGAGGAGAGTCCAAGAGAAGAGGAAAACAGAAGAAAAAATTGCCAACAGTACATATGTGGTTACATTTATATATATATATATATATATATATATATTAGGTCGTCAAGCATGAAATTTGCAGAAAAGAAGAAAAAATTTGCTAATGTTTTATAAATATAAGAATAGTTTTATTCATCAAAGTATGCATCCATATTGTCAATATACTTTTGCCATTTCAGCGGTAGCTTGTCCAGCCCATCACTGTAAAAGCCTGGCAATCTAGAGTCAATAAAATCTCAGAAAGCCTGTTTTACAGCATTTGTTGGAACTAAATATTTCTTCCTATCAAAAAGTTATCCAAATTCTGGAAGAAGTGGTGGTCAGTAGGGGGGGGGGGAAGATCAGGTGAGTATGGTGGATGATGGAAAACTTTCAACTCCAACTCCTATAGTTTGGCTTTCAGTTTTGCGATGTGTGGTCTGGCGTTGTCTTGCAATAAAATAGAAGTGGATCTATTGATTAATCTAGGCTGTTTTTTTGTAAGTTTTTGCATCATTTGGTCCAGTTGGCTGCAGTATACTTTGGCTGTGATTGATGAGCCAGGTTTAATGAAATCATTATGGATCACACCAGCACCAGACCACCAAACAAAAACCATCAGCTTCTTTTGATGAATTCTGCTTTTTGGACTGTGTTTTGGTGGCTTATCTTTGTCCAACTATTGTGCTGAATGTTTATGGTTGTTGTATTGGATCCATTTCTCATCACATGTTACAATTCAATTCAAAAGTGATTCATTTTTGTGACGAGAAAGTAGCATAATGTAGGCTTCCAAATGTTGCTGTTTCTGATTTTCATTGAGTTTATGTTGAACCCACTTATCTAACTTTTTCACTTTACTGATTTGAACTAGGTGAGTCAATATTGTTTGCTTGCTAACACCAAACATCAATGATAATTCATGGGTACTTTGCGATAGATCTGACTCGACAGTGGCTTTCAGTTTGTCATATCCACCTTTGTTTCTGGTCAACCACATTGCTCATTTGTAAGGACAAAGTAGACAGAAACTGAAAGAAGCTCATCATGTATGTGTGTGTGTGTGTGTGTGTGCGTGCGTGTGTGTGTGTCAATTCTTTGTGTCTGTGTTTATTCCCCATCACTGTTTGAAACTGGTATTGGTGTATTTATGTCCCCATAACTCAGTGGTATGGCAAAAAGGATTGATTGAATATCGAATATGTTCCAGGCTGTAAAAGGAAAAAAAAAAATTACTGGGGTTGATTTCTGTGACTAAAAGTTCTTCAAGGCAGTGCCCCAGCATGGCTGTAGTCTAATGACTGAAACAAGTAAAAGAATAAAAAGAGTAAAAAAATATGTTTGTATAGTGTAGTTGGGTAGTTTGCATAAAGGGAAAGAAAACACAATATCATATCCAAAAATAAGAGTATTCTAAAATAAAAATCAAAAAATATCAACTAGATTATAGCTGTGAGTAGCTGCCCTCAGCTTCCACATGGCCTCAAGACAGGCCTAGAACCTGGCACATGGATTTCTCACTGTGTCCCTGGGACGCGTCCTTGACCTTGGCTGTCAGCTTAACCTTAGTGTTGCAGGGACATAGTCAATGTCTTTCTCAGCTGTACCCCACACATAGTAATCTATGGAATTATTACAATTGGGGGAAATAGGAGGCCAGAAATTAGAAGTTTGCTCCCCAACCACTGCACTTTTTTGTGGGGTTTAGTCTCTTGAGCAAGTGTCTGCTGCTACTGACTGAAGCTGACCAAAGTTTCGAGAGTGGATTTTGTAAACTAAAATTGAAAGAAGTGATTGTGTGTGTGTGTGTGTGTGTTTGCATGTGTGTGTCTTTACGTTCCAATTCAGATTCCGCTGAGGCTGACTTTGCCTTTCATCCTTTTGGGGTCGATTAAAATAAGTACCAGTTGAGCACTGGGGTTGATGTAATCGACTTACTTCTCTCTGAAATTGCTGGCATTGAGCTAGAATTTGAAGCCAATAATTAATTATACCTGACTGAATTGTTTTACAATCAAAATTATGTCTATTTTTAAGACAGTAGCAATAAACCAAAGGGAAATTTAGTTGTCATTTCTTGCAAAGCGTGTGACTATCTTGTTGGTTTGATGTCAGTTTAGTTATGATTGTTGAAGGGTGTATATATTTGAAATATAATATTATGTTTTTTTCTGTTCAATTTTTGGATATTTTTCCTATGTGATTTCACAATTAATGCAAGTAAAGTAAAGTTTTGAGTTATTGGGTCAAAAGCTATGACTATGGCATTGTAACACATTCTGTTCCAATGGCACAAACAATAATGAGACCCACAAACATCTATTATGTAGATATAAGCAGGCTACATAACACACCCACACATCCACCCACGCACGTACCGACAAGTTCCCCCCCGTGGCTAGGAATTTACACTTACTATTTACAGAAGACAAAGTGAAAGCAGTCAAACAAAGCCATAAGCAAATCTTTTGTTACGTTTTACTTCTCCTATTTACTGAAAGGGTAGGAGGAAATCATAATTGTAAAGCCTCCTCCAGAATCCAAAACAATATGAATGGAGAAGAGCTTAAAACTGATTCTGCCAGATGTTTCTTTGTGGTCTTTAACGAAAATATTTGGTCACAAGAAAATCTTTATGGGAGAGTGAAGATAAAGACCACTGATAAAACAGAGCAGGCACCCACCCAAACACATAAATTTATAAGCACATGATTAGAAATAAACACACACACACACACACACACACACACACACACACACACACGCATACACACATGTGTATATACACATACATGCATGCACACACATGTGCATACACATATGTGTATATACACATACATGCATGCACACACATGTGCATACACATGCATGCAAACACACATATGTATACACACAAACACACACATGTGCATACACACAAACAGACACATGTAAATACACACACACATGCACACAAACATACGCACATGTGCATAAACACATACATACACACAAGCACACGCACATGTGCATACACACAAACACATACATATGTGCATACACACATATATGTACTTCTGTCTACTTGTGTATATGATCATGATCATGAAGATGATGATCACCATTTAACGTCTGTTTTCCATGCTGGCATGAGTTAGATGATTTGACAAGAGCTGGCAAACCAGAGGGCTGAGCCAGGCTCTATTGTCTGTTTTGGGCAAGGTTTCTACAGCTGGATGTCCTTCCTAACACCAGGATGGTTTGACAGGATGTGATGAGTTGGAGGAATGAGCTATGTTCCAATAACTGCTTTGTCATGGTTTCTATACCCAGTTGCTCTTCTTAATACCAACCACTTTGCAGCGTGCACTGGGTGTTTCTTTTCATGACTGAGTGGGGCTACAATAAAGAGAGAGAGAGAGAGGTGGCTTTGTGCTAGGTGGTGAAAGTTTAGAGCGGTGGTTCTCAGCTGGGCTCCATATTGCCCTTTGGGGGGCTGTATAAAACTTTATTGTTAAAATTTATCTGCAATAAATTGGTTATACTTCTACAGTACACAAAATATTTGAGCAATTTTTTAATACGATTCCTAATAATATTTAACCCTTTAGCATTTAAACCAGCTATATCCAGCCAAAATATTCTACCTGTTTTATGTTCAAACTGACCAGATCTGACCTCTCATACCAACCCTACACTGTCATTCTAAAAATTAACAGTTACCTCTTCAAAATCTCAAAGCTACAAGATAATGCATGATTAATTCAAAGCAAAGTGAATTAAACATTACATTTGACAGAATAATATGAATGCTAATGGGTTAATTATAAAAATATAATATGATTTTTTTAAACATCACATGACTAGGAGGATCCATCTGAATAAAATAGGAATCAAAGGGGTTAATAGGCAAAAAATGGTTGAGAAAAACTGGGTTAGAGTATGAAGGAAGGGGCCAGAACAGGTTTTGTACTTGTAGAGGTGATACATAGAAACTGATATTATGCAAGTATGAATGAGGGTCATCAGGGTGAAGGTGGGAAGAAAGATAAAGATAGTGGTGATGAGGTGTCAGGGTGGGCCTCCGGGAGGGGGGGGACAAAAGAATGGATTAGGTGAGTAGACTTTGCAAGAATGTGTTGGGAGAATAAAGGATAAGTAGATATAGGGAAGGAGGGGGGAAGAATGTATTGAGTAAAGAACAAAGGCTTAGAAGAGAGGGTTGATGATGAATATGAGTAGGATGGAAAGTAGGGGAGAGTAGGTGATGACAAGGGATTGGATAGGGTCAGGAAGTGAATGGTGGAGAGGTGATCAATGGTACATATGAGTTGGAGGGAAGTTTGAGGAGAATAGATACTGACTGGTAACAGATAAAAGATGAACAGCAGAATAGTAATAATACAGTAGACAGAAAAAGGATGAAAGAAAGGGGTATGACATGTGGGTGGATTGGCTACAAAATTTGAGAGGTGAGACTGATGTAGTGCATGGGGAGAGGGGAAGTCAATAGGAAGTAGTTCAGTGGGAGAGAATGAGAGAGAGAATTTAGTAGCTTAGGGGGTTAGCTGATCAATGTAAAATGTGAGTGGAGAAGGACAATATTAAGAATGAAGGACAGAGGTCAAGTGAAGTGATTCCAGGTAGTGAGAAAGATAACTGGTATCACAGAAAAAGATGATGATAAGACATGAAGTTTGTCCCTCATTTAACTACAGTAGTAGAAGAAACCAGCTTGGTAAGTGATGGAGAGACTAGTGGGACAGATGGACAGAGAGGAAGGTTAGTTGAGAAGGTAGTTTTTGGGTGTGGCAGATGCACATGGGCAATAGACACTGAAGATGTACAGAAAACAGATTCCATCACATGCCAGGAAGAAAAACTAGAAGTAGTTGATAGCTTCTGCTACCTAGGTGACCAAATCTGTAGTGGGGTGGTTGCTCTGAGAGTCGAGCGGCTAGAATAAGAATAATCTGGACAAAGTTCAGGGAGCTCCTACCTCTGCTGGCAACTAAGAGCCTCTCGCTCAGGATGAAAGGTAGAACTGCCATGCTACATAGCAATGAAATAGGGGCCATGACTGCTGAGGACATGCATAGGCTTGAAAGAAATGAAGTTAGTATGATCTGCTGGATGTGTAATGCCAGGAGAGGGAGACGGAGAGTTATTCTTTCCCTTTCACAGTAAGTGGTTAAAACAAAAACTTTGCAAGTTTTATGCTTTAATTTTGATCCAAGACAGTTAAGTGAGTGACCAAGTTTTGTAATCTTACACATTTCCATCCATATTTCTTACTTTAATCAAAACTCCCAAAACAATGGAAGGTTGTGGGGCTCTACATGGTTTCGAAGCCTGCTACAAATACGAGTCGAATCACTCACCAATTAAACTCCATCAACATAAACAAAAAAAGAATACAGAGGATAATGTAACCTTAGATATTTGGTGTAAGACAGAATGGTCATGGCTGGAATGCATTTGATCATAGGTTGATCAATCAAGGTTGATCAATCAAGGTTGATCTGAGGGCTAATCAACAACACCAACTCCCAAACACAATTATGCACAAATGAACAAGTCCTACAACATCCAGAGGAAGTCACCCACCATCACCAAATGGGTTGAATTTATTTAATACTATAACTTCTACCAAAAAAACTATTAGGAAATTGAACATACCTTTTGTGCATCACATAGTTTGCAAGATTTCTCACCTCCCAAATTGCAACTTAATGTTCTGATTTTTTGCCAAGAAAATATCTGCTAATTTCGCAGAATATGCCTTCCTTCTTTCCTCCAGATGGCGTTGTAAATAGTAATTCTGAAGATAAAGTTACAGCATTTGGTGCCTTTCTTACTTTGATTTTCACACTGCACAGACACAACAAAACATTTTCTTCTTCATTCTACCAGATTCTGCAACACATGCACACAGTCACTAAGTGCAAAACTAATGTGTAATTCTCTATATTATCACAGAGCCTACTAGAAAATAGCAACCAAATATGCCTCAAATTACATCCCAATAAGATTATATGTTAATTAAAAAGTTATACCTTTTTCAAATACTCAAAGCACTTCACTCTGATTCAATTAAATAATCCATGTTTTCAGCACATGCCCTATTATGGTTTGGCTGAGTTCTGGTTTGTATATACAATAAATAGCTATAAGTCACAAATCTCTCTCTGTGGACAGAAGATACATACTTTTTTCCCTGATGGGGGTGTAGGAAAACTCTAAATCAGTCAGATAAAAGTTGTGGTGAAACCACTTAAAGTCCAAATTAAAATTAATTTAGTACAAGAGATAACTTACATTTCATGTCATCCATCTATCTGTCTATCTATCTATCTATCTATCCATCCATCCATCCATCCATCTATCTATCTATCTATCTATCTATCTATCTATCTATCTATCTATCTATCTATCTATCTATCTATCTATCTATCTCTATCTATCTATCCATCCATCCATCCATCCATCTATCTATCTATCTATCCATCCATCCATCCATCCATCTATCTGTCTATCTATCTATCTATCTATCTATCTATCTATCTATCTATCTATCTATCTATCTATCTATCTCTATCTATCTATCTATCTCTATCTATCTATCTATCTATCTATCTATCTCTATCTATCTATCTATCTATCTATCTCTCTATCTATCCACCCATCCATCCATCCATCCATCCATCCATCCATCCATCCATCCATTAATGTGGTGCTCCAGCATGGCCGCAGTCGCATGATTGAAACAAGTAAAAGAATAAAAGAATATAAAATATATATTTACAACTTTTTCTTTCACTTGTTTCAGTCATTAGACTGTGACCATGCTGGGGCACTGCCTTGAAGAATCTTTAGTCGAATGAATCAACCCCAGTACTTGCTTTTTAAGCCTGGGATTTATTCAAAAAATCTCTTTGGCTGAACTGCCAAGCTACAGGAATGTAAACATACCAGCACCAGTTGTCAAACAGTGTGTGTGTGTAGGGGCGTGGGGCATAAAGACAAAGATACACACATAGTTATAAATACAAATATATATATACATATATATATATATATCATCATCATCATCGTTTAACGTCCGCTTTCCATGCTAGCATGGGTTGGATGATTTGACTGAGGACTGGTGAAACCGGATAGATAGATAGATATAGGTATATAGTAATTCTGTAATTCTCACTTTTGCCAGCTGAGTGATCATAAGTCCAACACTCTAACCACTAAGCCATGCACCTCTACCTTCATGCTTGTATGGGTTAAGCCAAATTCATTGAGGCAAATTTTCTGAGGCTGGGTACTCTTCCTGTCATCAACAGTCATTGATTTCCTAGCAAAGTATTATTTCTTCCTGTCCTTTAAACACAAATAGGACAATGACAATACATATTTTTAGAGAAAATTGCAAGTGAATGCCATTGCTAATTTGATGATGATGCAGTTTGTTTTTAGTTAGCATGTGATGTCAAAACATTAACATATGAACAAGCACAGACATACACAAACACATACACACATACATATATGTATACATATACATTCATGCATACATACACATAGATATTTGCACACATACATACATACATACATACATACATACATACATACATACATACATACATACATACATACATACATTTATGCATAGGAAAGCAAAAAAAAAAATTGCTTAAAAATGCAAAGTTAGGAGAAAAATAATAGATATGTTTAATATTCCAACTTCAACAATTCCCAATATTGAAATGAAACACTTGAAATATGCATTAAACTGTAAATAACTTCAGAACTGTTATGACAAGTACTAAGATATACAGCAACCTGCTAACAATGCAATGGGCCAATGAGGGCACCTCTACGTGGTGACTTGGCTTGCTAGAAATACCAGCAAAATACCATCTTAAAAAAAGGTGATTTGATGGAGATTTGGTTGCAGTTTCTTGCAAATCTAACAATCAAGCAGACCTATGATTAAGATCATTTCCCAGGTATGAATACTATATCTAGGACTACATTATTCAATGTGTCTTGTTTTAAGGACTGTAGTGTGGTTTGAGAGAAATATGGGTGCATTAGGAACTCTCCCAAAAGATTTGAACAAACAGGGAGAGAGGAAATAGGCATAAAACCTAGTCTAGGGCAGCTCCAGAAAAAAGTGTTATTAGGGACAGCGAGGATACTTAGGAAGGGTTTTGGTATCTAAGGTTGTAGCCTGATGTTAGAGATTTTTCTTTTCCAACAGTTTAATCTGTTGTGCGTGTATGAAATAATGATAATATTAATAATAATAAAGTTTTCGGGGAAGAATGTATAAGAGTCTGCCTGTTCTCTTCTTCATATGCTTCAAAATGGTAAAAAGAGCACAGTCATCTTTAAAATGTTTATGAAGGAACAAGAGGCAAGAGACCACAAAACTTTTGCTTTTCAAAACAGAACTATCCGTCCGTCCGTCTGTCTGTCTGTCTGTCTATATAAGTACTGAAATGTGGTTGTCAAAACTATGATGATGATAATATCAATGATGATAATAATAATCATCATCATCATCGTTTAACGTCCGCTTTCCATGCTAGCATGGGTTGGACGATTTGACTGAGGACTGGTGAAACCGGATGGCTACACCAGGCTCCAATCTGATTTGGCAGAGTTTCTACAGCTGGATGCCCTTCCTAACGCCAATGATGATAATAATGATGATGATGATAATGTTGATTGATGATGATAATGATGATGGTGATGGTGATGGTGATGATGATGATGATGATGATGATGATGGTGGTGGTGGTGGTGGTGGTGGTGGTGGTGGTGGTGGTGGTAGTGGTGGTGGTGATGATGAATATGTATATTTACATGCAAGTCATACACATATGATGACTTCAATGGTCACCTCAAAATTCAGAACTATGTAATCACTGCCTTTATGAAAGCAACATTCCATACTATGTAACATTTTAGCTGTTGTTACAGAATGCAGGTTAAGTTTGCAATATTTCGACATAACTAATTACATACCATCACATAATCTTCACTAAACAAACATAATAAGCAAAACAAAACAAAAAGAACAAAAAAAAAAAACCCAGCAACAAACAAACCGAACATCATCGTTGGCAAAAATCCCCACATTTTGCATGTTAACAATATATTTATATTCAGGTACAGTTGGAGAACTAAAGTAATTACAAACAAAAGAACTGACATATTCAGAATAATTTTAATAATTTTAACCCTATAACATTTAATCAGCCGTAACCAGCCCAAATATTCTACCAGTTTTATGCTGAAACCAGCCAGATCAGACTTCTGTCACCTACCCTACAATGTCATTCTAAAAAACAATCATACAAGGGCGTGCTGAAAAGTTCCTGGCTTTAAGTGTATTGTGAAAGGCCTGGCTGGAGGCCTAACCTTCTGAGCTCTTTTACAGGGTTCAGAATAACTGAAGGACTGCCGCAATACGTGTGAATCTAAGAGGGGAATATGTTGAATGAAAACATAATTAACTGATCCTTCTATATTTTCTTTTATCCAAAGCCAGGAACTTTTTAGCACCCCTTTGTATCACTGAAATCTCAAAGCTCCAAAATAATGCATTATTAATTCAAAACAATGTGAATTTATAAGCATTTCATTGACAGAGCAATCTGAATGCTAAAGGGTGAAGTTTAGCCAAGAGTAAAAAAATACAAAAGATATTTGTTGAAAAGAACCCTTGTTGCATATTTAAAATTGATAAAAATTAAACTGTAAAAAATGATAAAAAAACATCATGGATAGAAATAGAGTATCATTATATCAATCAACCACAATTGCAGTCTGGACAGAAATCCTCTTAATTTAAGCTCAAGGAATGACTTTTTGGGGAACTCCTCAATTGGTGTTTTGAGATTGCTTTGAAGTGCTATGAGTGAAATACTCACTACCCCAATCACTGACTGAAGCTAGAGTATGTTGAGATTCCAACAGCATGTTTGTTCTAGTTGAGGCCTGCTGTCCAAATAGGGGTCTTTCAGATCTCTCTTTTCCTTATCTGATGTGACTTTTCCCTCTGCTTCTCGTTTGGCCCCTTGACTACTCCCTTTTGCTGATTTAACATTTTCAGTGCATGACACACTAAACCACATAGTCATATTAGAATGAGCTGTTTGCACTTCAGTAAAGAATTATACATATACATATGCCATATAGCTGAAAGAAATCTGTTTTATGTTTGTGTGTGTGTGTGTGTGTGTGTGTGTGTATTGTGCGCGTGTGTGTGCATGTGTGTGTGTATGTATTTGCCCCCCACCACTGCATGACAACCAGTGTTGGTGTATCAACAGCCCTGTAACTTAGCAGTTCAGCAAAAGGAACCAATAGAATAATACAGAAAAAGTAATAGGTACTAGGTTGATAAGTTTCACTAAAATTGTTCAAGGTGGTGCCCCAGTATGGCCACTGTCTGATGACTGAACCAAGTAAACGATAAAAGATAAAAGACATACATACATACATACATATATATATATATATATATATATATATATACATATATATATATATATATATATATATAGTTAAAAAAACCCACAAAAAACAATAACAAAAAAACAACAAAGTGAGGACGTGATACGGATAGTGTTATTGGACGCCCGGGAAAGGAAAGAGAGAGAGTATGACGTTTCGGGCGGAGCCCTTCGTCGGAAAGACGGAAAGTTCAAAGAATGGAAAAACGGAGGAAGAGAAAATCGGCGTGTATATATATATATATATATATATATATATATATATATATATATATATATATATAAGTACAGCAATGAATTCCGGGTAGAGGTAGGGGTCCACCAAGGTTCCGTCCTCAGCCCCCTCTTATTTATCATAGTCCTCCAGGCAATCACAGAGGAGTTCAAGACAGGTTGCCCCTGGGAGCTCCTCTATGCTGATGACCTTGCCCTAATTGCGGAGTCACTATCAGAACTAGAGGAGAAGTTTCAGGTGTGGAAGCAAGGTCTAGAATTGAAGGGCCTTAGAGTCAACCTAGCTAAAATCAAAATCTTAATAAGTAGGAAGGTAGATAAAACACAAACCCCTTCAGGTAGATGGCCCTGCTCAGTATGTAGAAAAGGAGTAGGTAGTAACTCTATAAGATGTACCCGGTGCAAGCTATGGACACATAAGAGGTGCAGCAACATCAAAGGCAGGTTAACTAGCAAGTTAGTTTTTGTTTGTGGCAGATGTTCAGGTGCAATAAAGACTGTAAACAAACAGGAAACAACTTCTATCTCATTCCAGGGTGAAAAACTAGAGGTAGTCGATAGCTTCCGCTATCTGGGCGACCAAGTTAGTAGTGGGGGTGGGTGCGCTGAAAGTGTAGCTGCTAGAATAAGAATAGCCTGGGCAAAGTTTAGAGAGCTCTTACCCCTGCTGGCGACAAAGGGACTCTCACTCAGAGTAAAAGGCAGACTGTATGACGCATGCATACGAACAGCCATGCTACATGGCAGTGAAACATGGGCTGTAACTGCTGAGGACATACGTAAGCTCGCAAGGAATGAAGCCAGTATGCTCCGTTGGATGTGTAATGTCAATGTGAATACCCGTCAGAGTGTAAGTATCTTGAGAGAAAAGCTGAACATTAGAAGCATCAGTTGTGGTGTGCAAGAGAGATGATTGCGCTGGTATGGACATGTGGTGAGAATGGATGAGGATAGCTGCGTGAAAAAGTGCCACACCCTAACAGTTGAGGGAACCCGTGGAAGAGGTAGGCCCAGGAAGACCTGGGCTGAGGTGGTGAGGCAAGACCTTCGTACATTGGGCCTCACCGA